>NC_052946.1:37266592-37381592 GCF_013358895.1 Oreochromis aureus | reverse complement strand
CATTAGATTTATGGGTTGAGTGTTTTCTTACTTTTAAACCTGTCTGACTTTTCCTTTTATTTAATCAATATTTCACTTAGATACCAGGAACATTCCCAACATGAAGACCTCTACCTTTTATTGAAGAAAAAAAAAGAAAAAAAAGCAGCTGGTGGGGATCATAACCCTGTGCTGCGTTCATGGTGCCATTTTGAATATAGTTTTCGTCACCTCAGCACATGTACTGATATGAATTCAGAATACTGTAACACCTGCAGGTCTTTAGTGGACCTGATAAAGACTTCACAGAAAAGTGCAGAGTGTGTGCCACACAGTGTTTCCAGCTCACCACTTCGAGATCTCCTTCTCCGGGCAGTTTGCGGTTATCTGCGTTGTTTTGTCCTTTTCCTCCTCCGTCATTATGAATGTTCGCCTCCTTCTCCTTCTGCTCGAAGTACTCCAGGAAGGACGGCTTGGCAGGCTTGGCAGGCTGCATCGTCTCATCTCGCCCTGTAAAACAAACAGCAAGCCCAACATTTACTTTACTGCAGATGAGTCTTGGACTGTCAGAGAGACACACACAGACTCCATAATGCACTGAAATCTCGACGTAGCTTCAGAGACACCACACTGCAACATATCAGCAGCAATGCTGAGACCTTTGCTGCTGTTCTTGCAGGGGGTGCAGTGTTTGTTGGAATTTAGTGTTGCTGAATTAAATATTTCTTGGAAAAGGTAAAGTGGGGCTCTGTGAGTTCACACATGGGAGACGCTGTGGTTTTACAGCAGTGTTTTAGTGAACTGCAGCAACACTGGCAGCTGTTAAGATATTGGCGAGATATTCCTGTGAATGTAATTTACATGTACTCCCCTTTACAGACTGCATTCATTCATTTTTCCTCCTTATTTAGAAGCTTTGTAGGAGAGGATCCTACTACAGTCAGTCACATCAGGAATGGAGATATGAGAGCTGCGTGCTGACAAAGTGCGTAATAATTCAAACTAAAGCAGAGCATTTCCCTCTTGATGTTTTTTTATGCACTAAACTTCTCTTTCTTTTTGCACTTAGTTTAAATCAATCATTCACTTTACATCAAACTCTTTTTCCCTGTAACTCAGTTTTTCTGCTGATTTAAGTAAAACCTTTATGAATGCAAATCAGGATCCGTTCCTGGCAAAAAAGGATTTATTGTAATTCAAATTCCAGGATGCAATCCAATCCCCAGGATACCTCCATTACACCTCCATACCTATACCTCTACTGCAAAAATGTATTTATCCAGAGCTTTAGTCAAACACTGAACCAAAATCTGGGTGCAAACACAAATGTCAGCAAGCATCTGCCCTGCTCAAAGATCCCTGAGTGGATCCATCACCCACAGTCACAGGTCGCTGCACTCCAACCTCAGCATGAATGTGGAGGCATAAAGAGGTTTTCCTTCAGGAATCAATGAAGTGTTCCATTATTAAGGCGGCAATAAGCAGGGAACAAGATTATCATAATATATGTGCATTAAAGTGATACCAGTAAGTGACTTGCTCAGGTACTGATGGCTTTATGGCTTTTAAAACTCTGTCAGTGGAAAAAAGATGGCAGAGGCTTTAATGTAACACTATTGAACCAGATAGAGAGAGGAGAGCACCTCCAGAATTTAATGCATGTTACAGGAAGTGCACGGCATGTGATGGAGCCCATTAAAAAAAGTCAATCAGTTAGATGAAATATTTTAAGACTTGCTAACGAGTGCTAAATTAATAATAAATGGTCAGGAAAGCAAATATTAGGGTTTGGAAACTGGATGTTAGGAAAAGGCAAACAAACAACACCTAAGGGGTGTGTGTGTGTGTGTGTGTGTGTGTGTGTGTGTGTGTGTGTGTGTGTGTGTATGTTTTGGAGCGAAGTTTAGGGGTATTTTAGATTTGCCACAAGTGTTAATTAGCATCTCCTTTCTTTCGAAGCTAGAACTGTCTCACTGAGATGTCAACAACAACAACAAAACAAAAAACAAAAACAAACAAAAAAATAATAGCAGCTGACTATTGGTGACAATATATATCAAATATATCAAAGTATAAAACCCAGAGAACTGTGACAGTAAACAAAACAGTAGCAGGATCTTAAGAAACACTTATGATGATAGCAGGAAACACTTTAACCACTTAAGCCCACACGTCATGTCTTTTTCTTTTGGTGCTCAATACAGATTTTCTCCAAAATATATTTAAAATTTAGATTACTTCAGTGTAGACTTTTTAAAAAAGACCTCATCATCCTCAGATTATTTCCATTGCTGTAATGAAAACAGAATGCTAGCTTGTAATTTTAACGAACCTAACAAAACCTGCCCTGGAGACCAGGATGTAGACAATGAGTAATATGGCTGAATGTTGTTATACTATATTATGATTAAGGAACTGACCTCACAGCCCATTGTTCCTTCAGTGGGCTGGTTTCAGTCATTATGCAAATGTACTGTTTATAAGATTGGGGAAACCTGCAGTCAGCTGAGACTGAAGAAGTCACCTGGATGAGTGACGAAACGTTTCTCCCACTAAACGCTACGTCCAGATGAACAGAATCAACTTTTGGAGGTTGTTATACTTACATTGACCAGTTGGAAAATTTGTCCAAACTAAGTAATAATATATTATACAGACTGTGTTTTATCTGTGTTTATGTGCTTTTGAGTGCACGTGTATGGAAAAGTCAGCAGCTACATGCACAATTACAGAGAGGAGTTACTGACAGAGTTTCTGGTTCACTGAATAAAAATGTCCGCACTGTCAATTTTACCCAAGCGAGAGCAAATCAGTGAGTTCATAAGTGTCGTTGAGTGTTTGATTCATGGCTTTAATAAGCTCCTGCGGTCTTACAGAGCCCAGAATTTACACACCAACATTGTACACAGATCGCAGTGTGATCAGATAGCACCGCTCTGCTGTGATAACAGTGATCGTTTCTACTAATCATTCTCAACTTTCTAATACGCTCCATCAGGTTGACCCTTAAAAAGCTCTTTATGTAAGAAGTTATTCACAGATTTATAACAGTGTTTGACTTACTGAGCCTTTCCTTTTAGACCGTGCTGGAAACTCTGATGTCATAGTAGGAGGACATTAGAGCTGGTTAGTGTGTGTGTGTGTGTGTGTGTGTGTGTGTGTGTGTGTGTGTGTGTGTGTGTGTGTGTGTGTGTGTGTGTGCTTGCTTAAATAAATTTATGGACAACAATTTTTAATTTATTATTTTATTTTAATGGACAAGTAATAACTGGGATACGCGACTGTGACTCAGGCTTGTTTAATGCTGTGATGACTGAAGAAATATGGAGATTTTTAACCAGGTGGTTGTGCAGCTTTACGTCACACGGGCTAAAGGTGTTACTGATGTAAGGCTAAGACTTTATTTCCTAATATTAATTATTTAAAGTGATTCAAATCTGTTGTTTACTCTCTTTACTGTTTAGGGTCAGACCGAGACACACACACACACACACACACACACACACACACACACACACTTATTTACTTGTTTTTCTAGGTGCAGACCAAATAATTACTATAATACATGAAATGTGTCTGCATGACTCGTGACTGTCCAGCAACCAAACTACAGCAGGTGCACAGCTACACTGCAGGCCCCAGAGTCTTGCCTTACACCCCACCAAGTAATGGGCTAAAATGTTGTTTTTAGCAAATAGCAAATAAACATATTTCATTTCTAACTTTTTTTTTCCCAGTGTGATTAAGTATATGCCAATTTTTACACAAACAGAGAAAGCAGTACTGTAGGTACTTCTAAATCAATACAGTCACAACATGTTCTAAGACTGTATAGATTACTCCAAGAGGTAAGTACAGATTTCTATGAAAACTGTCACCAGAGACGCGGTTATCCAGTGTAGACGTGACAAACTTGTTTTGCATCCATTTTCAGAATTTTTTGAAAGGACTCTACTAGTGGGAGCAGAAAGAAGTTTAAAACTGAATTAATAAAAACTGTGAGTCATTCTCTTAATGTTCTCAAGAGAATATCGCTATCTTAGATAAAGGTGTCAGTTTCTGATCTGGGTGAGGTATGTAAGCTCTTACTGCAATTATTTCCAAGCATGTCTGCCTCCTTATAACCCAAATGCAACAACGAAGGGGAAAAAAATTGTTTTTGTCAGAAACAGAAAGACATCCGGCGATTACCTCCACTCAAAGTGTTTTGCTTTCTTCGTAATGGTGACTAATGGCTAACATCTCATCAATAATCTCACTTGGGGCTCCACAGTTTGTTTTCATTCAAGCACAAAATCAATTTAAAGTCTAGTGTCCCCCTAAAAAGAATTAATGAATGTTTCTTCTTCATTTGTGCTGCCGGGTGCCTTCTCTCCCAGATGAAGTTGCCAAGGGCACACACAAAGTCATTGTTTAAGAAAACTAACCACAGCTACCGACAGCTACCCGTGGGCATGTTGGGGAAAAAAACTCTCCTGATAAGGAATTTTTCAGCATAATGCAGTTCCTCGGAGACCTTTACTCACCTCAGCTGCAGAATGCAACAGGTCTGCTTTTAAAACGAGATATGATATTAACACTGAATCTTCACACAGTTGTTCTAATTTCCACGAGTGAAGCCTCGGTCGGTTCAAAACCAGCCAGCACTGCACTCGTGGTGTCACAGCTTCACTAAAGTAGAATGAAAGTAAACGAAGCATCAGCGAGCCAATTCTAAACAAAGAGGAACAAACACAAAATTAACTACTGATGTTGGCTAACATCAATTAGCTTCCTCCAAACCCAGGTGATCCAACATAAATCCAATGCTCTGTGTGAGTGGACAGAAGGCTTTTAGTGTGATACATTTTCAGGCATGCAGCTGGATGTAGTGAGGGGGGCAGGTTTATTTAAAGACTTTTATTTCACTCGTGGTTTTCTATTTGAGGAAACACTTTAATCAGATGACAAAAGGTCAGACCCATAAAAATCAATGAGCTAATGTTACTTTGATCCTAGTTTGTTATCCAGTGCTCAGCATCTCCTGTTTGGTAACTTGAGGAATTATCTGACTGGACAAAGACTTTTTCCAGCTGTGCACCACATTCCTGTAAATGGACATGCTGCTTGTAATGCCATGTGGGAGGAAGTATGCAACTAAGCATTCTTTATGTTTTAGACCTTTACTGTTTAGGACAACATTGGCCCAACTAGTGGACAATCTCAGCTCTTATTCTGAAAGTTCAGTTGCTGCTGTAAAGCTACACCGGGACCTTCCTGTCAGGTGTCTCCATACCACCTGGCTCACTGGCTGGCCACTCTTATGGCATGTTTATGGTAATATGTCTCATTTACAAGGTGACAGGGTGAGAAATGCCTCTGCAATTACTAAAAGATGACGATCTTTATGACAAGTAAGCAAAAAGATTATTCCCAATTACCGTGTTAGGAAAAGTCTGTTTTCCCAAACTTCTTCAGGTTATTTGTCAGTTATGTAATTCCAAGTGTTCACCTAACTTAAGCTTAAAATAGCAAACTCCCCAAAAACCACAAAGACATAACGAGGGTAAGTGTTAGGCCGCGAGTATTTAAATGCGAGGTTTTCAAACATGATTTTTCACTTCCAAGCTGCAGTCGGAGAAAAACAAAAATCAAACCAAACACTTGACCTGTGGTCCATCTTTTATGCAGCTGTTGATGTTTGAAACTTTTATAACATCCATTACCCTTACACTTTAACTAAACCACGTTTTTGAGGCGATACACCTAACCTGACCCACACTGTGATCCACATCCAACTTCTGTGGAACACGGCCTTTTAAATGAGTGAGAAAAACATCGATAATTGATCAAACTGATGATGACACTGGCAGCAAAACAAGAAATAAGATTTACTTTATTTATCCCATATTTGGAAAATTCTTTTGTTAAAACAGTTGAAATAACTGTCAAATATAAAGTTTATGTATAATGAAAGTAATAAAAAAGTCAAATGTAGAGATAAAAGTTAATGAATTCTTTTATTTGATCTTTCTCAGCCTGCAAGTAAATATTCTATTTTTCTCTCATATTTGTTTGATCAGCAGACACAGGAAACATAAAGAGAGCTGAGCGACACAGCAAAAGTCATGACTGGCTTTGTGAGTAATTAATTTGACCAGTGCCGCCGCGCCCAGACTCCACACGCCCATCACCTTTAATGAAAAGATTCTTGTGACATTTAGATCTTCCATTTATTTTCTACTTTCTGACAGCAGATGCTGTAGACTGCAGCGGGGAAAAAATGGGGACACTCTGATCTCTTTTTCCCCCTTTACTGGAAGCAACAGCCACCAGAATATTTTATAGCAACTGGGCAGCTGATTGAGACATTAAATTTAACCGCTGCACAGACACAGAGCGGTTTGGAGAGGCAGCCTGACTGCCCTCAGCTGATGAGGCCCATACCAAAAAGACAAAAATAAAAGAGTAGAAGAAAAGCATTCTGCCATTACCGTTTGTCACCCACTGACAAGCCCATTATTCTGTCCTCTCTGCTCTGACACTGATCTGCTCTGTTGGGTCTTTTCTGACCAATTACATCATCACTGCAGTCGCATCACTGCAGGAAGTCGACATGGTGGCGTTTACTTTGAATTAAAAAGTATAAATAGTGGAATGCTTTTATTTTTGTAGAACTTTGTACAAGTTTTAAAGGTTTAAAGTAAAAAATTCTGTTTTATTAGAACTTGGATTTCAAAAAGCTTGCTGGGATGTAGGTTTTAGCTGAGCACCTGGGAGGACACCTCGAGCAGGTGGGCTGGTGATGTTCACAGCTTATCTGAAGCGACTTTAGTTCCTGGATTCTATGCATTTTGCTCATCCTGGGTCGTTTTCTTTTCTTTTCGTCCCAAGCTCCTTAGACTACGAAGACTTGGATGACTGAGAACCTTCACAGACAACCCAAAGGTCGCTTTTCTAAATCTTCTTACTTGTATGAAAAGAAAATTTCAACAAGGCACCAGGTCATAATTCAACATTGAATAATTAGGTGGGGCTCTGTGGCTTACTGTAACTACTCTCAGCTTTTCTCTTTTTTGTCTCCAATGACTTGGGAGTTCTGTCTGCTTGTGTCCCTTTTCTTTGGGGAAGTGATCCGCCTGTTCAGAACGATTCAGAACCAGTAAATTTAATAAACTCAGACAAGTTTATGCTCATGTTTGAAACTTTTTTTGCATATTTAAAACAAGTCGCATTAGGGTTGTGCAAATAGATGATGACTACAGGGATTGATAAAGGTACTGTATTACTGTATTCCATCCATATGAAATTCATATTAGCCTAAATAGAGTAAAGTTTACTACAGTTTCATGCCAGCAAGTCTGAGCATGCACAACAGTTCAGAAGCTTTTGTTTAGGAGAAGAAACCAGGATCGCAAACATTTTGAAGAGGTCAAGTTCACTGACTTCAACTAGTAACAATGAAGCCAAGCAGACCTCCATTGGCTCCACCTGCCTATCTCTGGATACCTGTCAATCACTGCATCCATGTCAATAATCCAGCATCCAGGTAGATGATTTATGAAGGTGTTATTAAAGGTGTGTTATAAACCCCTTTTTCAGCCAGCCTCAAAGGATTGCTTAGTTAGAAAAATTAAATAGAAAAAAAATAAGTGAATGTCTTTAATTGTTTACATATTCCGATGGTGTAGCCGGTGATCCATGTGGACATATGTCACATGGATCCATGTTTTGGAGTGTTGGATCATTAGAATTAACAGCCAAGGCTGCAGTCTTTAGACTGCAAGTTTAGGAAAATACAGTTTAAATTTAAAGCTAAAGAAGTGCGTTCTACAACTTTCCACAACAAAATTAAACTTTAATAACATAAAGAGCTGTGAGAGATGAGCAGGTTTAAAAAGCTCTTCAGTCTTTTTAACGAGGATCCGTACCGAGAAGGTGGAGGAAACTGCACTGCCCTACTCATTTTAAGAGTACAGAGTACACTTTGTGATGGTTGTGAGTTGCTAAATTAGAAAATGTAAGCTACAGACGCAGAGCAAAGTAAAACATTAGAGAACACTGTCGCAGCTCAGAGTTAGAAAACTACATAAATAATTTAATGGCTCCACATCAGATGACAAATGGAAAGCCTGAACCAGTCTCAAATCACACGGCCAGCCACTCTGCATGTTTGCATGAGACAGACAGAGGCAAAGAGACCAATGTCATAACTTCCCACATGTTCCCATTTTGTGTCTCTGTGTTATGGCCGAAGAGCACAGACTACGTCTTTATAGCTTCGTACTTGTCTCATTAAGAAGTATCAAAGGAGATTAAGGTTACTTTCATAAAATCAGAGCCTGTGGTTAGAATATTAGTTTCAATTACAGCGTTGCACTTGTATGCCTCCTGCAACCAGCTAATTTAAAGTCAATATCATCTCTGCCTGTACTGTAGTGCAGACTTAGAAGGAGTTTATTGAAATGTCTGTCCAGTAAATCTACTTCGAATATGGATGGTCCTGCAAAGAGCTCCTAAAACAGGGAGGTTTTATGTGTACAGATGTGTCCATAATCACCACTTACAAGATGGGTGCCAGAGATTAATGTCACTAATTCAGTATCTGATCACATCTGAAACACAATCTCCTCTGAAATAATGTCTCCTCCTGCTCCTCAGTTATGATGTGAATAATGGACAGAAGAGTGTCTCTGCAAGACAATAAAACGGCACCATGAATCTCACCTTTGGCTTTATCATTTTATCTCGATATCATACAATTTGTGTGACCTTTGACCACCAAAATCCTCTTTTGGGTCAGATTTTATCAAGTTAGATCTTATAAATTGCACTATTTCTACCCGTTTATCCATTTAAATGTAGATCTGTGTGAAACTCTACGATGTTTTCTGTCCTGTACAGTTTTCAGGAGATGAGAGTTTCTAATCTGGATTCTAGTCAGACACAGTTAAGCGCTAATCACTGCAAATTAAAAGGCCTTTTCTTTTTCAGTAGCATTAGGGAGGATCAATAACTGATCTAATATCTCATCTTGATCTTCAGGGCCCCTTCAGCATCAGACCACAGTCATTAGTTTGGGACACACACAGGCACCCACTCAGGAGCACATTAAACGACAACAGAGAAAGACACACTCGCAGAAACACACAACTGAAGGACACTGGAGTTGTAACGTAATTATGAATTCGAAATGTTCCAGTGTTAATGCAGTTTAAACCGCTGCCTGTGGAGATCCATACTAACCTGATATCAGGACGTCTGACCGGAGACTGAGTGTGTGTGTGTGTTTATGAGCATGTGTGATCGAGACTCAGTAAATTCCCGGTGGCGTTGTGGCAGTGTACGTCTGCAGAACGACTGCGTGTTCACGTCTTCTGTGCTCATCTTATGGTCTCATATGAGAGAGTGGTGTCTTGTATTAACAGTGTCAGCGAGCATCAGTGTGTCAGTCCAATACAACCTGTTACTGTAACTCTTCAACAGTTAAGCTCTCAAAATAATTCAAATTACACCTGAAAGTCGACTTCTGATGTCACAATAAACAGCACGTGGTGGACAGCGTTGTTTATGGTGAAACAGCCAACCGTGCTGTTACTGTGTGGGTCAAATATAGACAGTTTATTTCTGTAATTACATGTGGTTGGCAGTCAGAGCAGTTCCAGTTTCTTGAGAAGCTTGTGGGGAAAGCACGAGTGCAAAAATACCAGCAGTAAAAATCTTTTTCCCTTTTGAACTTCAGTTAAATTCTCATTTCAAAGTCTGCACAAACAGCCCCTTTCTTTTATTCATCCATCCATTTTCTTCCAATTGGAGGCCAATTTCATTCACACCTATGGACAATTCAGAAACACCAACATGCATGACCGTGGGGGGAAGTCAGAGTCCCCATGCAGGTATACAGGCCCACGGCAGGCCTGGGCATTCAAACCAAAGACCTCCTTGTTGTGAGACGACTGAGCACATTTACCTCTTGCAAACAGATAATGTTAATTTTACAGCCGTCTTTGCTCTCGACTCGAACTGAGATTATAGAGATGAGTTGCTGTAAGCGGGTTTGGGCTTTTATAGAGCAGTGAAATGCAAAAAATAAAAGTTATTCAAGTCATTCAACCTGAGATCCATCAACATTACGCTGCCTTTTATTTATTTTCCTGTTTTAGGAGGTCAGGGTCTGGACTGAGATGGCTCACAGACTAGCTTTGGCCTTTGGGTTGTATGTCGCTCATGTGCGTATATCTGAACCTAAAAGGTTTATTTCTCCACACATGGTGGTTCCAGATTACTTTAGATTTTTTTTGTCATCAGGGCACTGGAGAATTTACAAACTGGTCCAGTGAGCACCCAAATACTGCCAGTTTGTGTCAGTGGTAGTAAATGTGGCCAGCGCTCCCTGGTTTGAAAGTAACTCTCATTAGATGAAGTGTAGGAGTTGTGATATTTGGCCACGAACTTCCACAGTAGCTTTATTTTCATCAGAGCGTATTCTGGCTGCATATTACTGGAGTCACACAGAGCTAAAGCAAATATACACTCACGCACACGTCAAGCGTCAGCGTGCTCAGTGTCTCACTGGGGTTAATTCTTTGCGTATAAAAACAAACATAAAACACGCCCACAGACTGCCAGCACTGATCAACTCGGTCCAACTCTTATTGAGAATCTGTTCCAAAAGCACCAAATACAGCCAACGCTTCAGCTCCCACACGGTCGACAGACGCCAACAGACCGATGCAGCACCAACACATCCCTGAAAGACACTCCAGCAGGTCTGATCTTATTCATCTTTTGTTCTGATTCTTTGCCGTCTGGTTTTGTTTCTCTCAGGTGAACTGCGTCTGGTCCCTCAGGTTATGTTAATTAAAGGTTATAGCAAAGCCCTTGGAGGAGCCTACAGGCAACGCATGAATGGGTTAAGGTTTATTTCAAAGGTAACTGAAACAAAAACATACAGAATCAGCAGTCAAATCAGACAAGAAGAGCAGAAAATTTTGTGTTTTTAAAGTTACACATTTATTACACACGCAGCTTCACATAATTTCGCCTTTATTAATGGATCAATCCAGAGCATCAACATGATTAATGTCCATGCCTCCTCCCACCAGAGGACTGCACAAAGCAAGTTATTGAATATTCTGAATAAGTTAGCCAGGAATAAAATATAAATACATTTACCTACATTGACTGGCCCATTAAAAAAAACAATACCTGCCACCAACACAGCTGAAGCCGTCAAAACCTCAGCCACACAACTGGCTGTTGATTGGCTCTCTGGATGCAGAGGCGGGCCAACTGCCAAGTGTCGCACTACATAATTCTGCTGTAGACTTGTACTTGTGATTATCTGAGTGCCATGTGTCTCTCATGTATTATCACATGTTATATAAAAAGACAAGAAACAAAGCAGAACTACATTACCCACAATCACACGTGACCATACAAAGTGTTCGTGTTCAGAACATCACTGCTGCTAACATCACACATGCTGAGCGATTAAAAAAAAATCACTGTGGTCTATAAATCAAACAAGGAACAAACTCTGCTGTTACTATTCGAGGCCTGCATATGTACAAGTGCACTCTGCTGACACGCATCCCGCCCGAGTTCACCAGCAGCAAGCTCGTGCTTGTAATTTAGGAATTAACAGACACACCCAGAATTAGGAGGAAAGTCACTGTGGTACGAGAGTTCAAGCCTCTGGAGGAAACATCCTCAATAACGCCAACACACACGACACAGTGAACCTGTCGGTGCACAGCTAGGTCACAGTCTGCCCCCTCATGGACAAATTAAACACTACGCTACATTTTTGGTGATTATGGCCAAAAAATGACTGTGTTACATCACTTAACGGGACCGTGTGTACATAATTTCATTCCACCTCATGTTAACATGTGATGCGAATGACAATAAAGCTCCTTGAATCCTTAACCGGCAGTCATTCCAGTCTTTGAAACAAAAGGCTCAAAATATTAAATTTCAAGCATTTTGCATGTTCTGCAGAACAATGCATAAACATTAATGCATTATTAGTTTCATTGTTGGTTCAATTATAATGCGTGGTATTTGTCTGATAGACAACCCAGTGTCAGTAACCATGCGGCAAAGCTCAGGCTTGTTTTCTTTAGTTTTGCAAGTGCGCATAATCATCTTTGTTTCGTTTGCACACCTAGTTTAGCTCACTTAGTTTTCTGTCATAACCCTGCTGGTCTGTCACAGAGGCAGAATATCACACAGTGCATATAAGTCCACGAACACAGTTCTGAATGTCTCGATATTATTATTCGAACCCTAAGTGCATAAAAGAGAGGGATGATGTGACACGGATCCTGTCTGTTTGTTTAAAAATAATGCCAAAGCACGTCATCATCTGGTTCCTCTTACATGTTTTCCAGTAAACTGAGAGCTAATTTATCACTGCATTTATCAGCCACAGCTCCACAAATGTACCAGCACATTTCACTGTAGCTAAAAACACACTGAGGTGTACAGTGCAGAGCAAACATTTACCCAATTTAAATATTTAGACTAGCATTGAGAAGCCACCCGACTAATCTCTAATTCATTCTGCAGCGAGACAACCAGCTCCTCGACACAAAGCCAAAATCACAGAGAAGCAACACTACTACTACTACTATTATACTACTACTATTATTACTACTACTACTACTACTACTATTACTACTATTATTACTACTACTACTACTACTATTATAATACTACACTTTGTATAAAGTTAACTTTTATTATGATCAGAGGCCAGAATTTAGTTGATTTTGCAGCCCTCGTCGATCACGTCAGCACGCATTTAATGTGTTTAGAGGGACTTACTTTTCATAGTGCCGGCATCTTCCTCATCGTCATCCTCGTCATCATTAGAGTTGATGACCATGGTGCCCAGCTGTGACTGCAAGGTTCCCGTGTCATCGTGTTCAATCATCGTTCCTGCCGTGCTTCCAAGAGAACTTCCTAAAGAACCGGCAGCCCGGATGGTTCCTGAGTCACCCGTACCTGCCCGAACCATCGTCCCCTGGTCAACCTCATCTTCATCCTGAAACACAGAGGCAGAGGGCAGCGTGATTTAATGCTCTCCAACGGCAGTTACAATATCCAGAAAAGACATGTTTATAAATATGAGTCTGTGTTTAGCTTTGGAAAGTTAGAAATCAAAAGCTCGTCAACTACGAAAACACTTGTAATTTAACGTCTTCTTTAGTTGCAGTAACTTAAAAGCTGTACATGCTATCCTATTGATATTTAAAGGCTGATGGAGAGAATTTGTGACTCTTCAAGTCTGTACCGAATTCTCATCGTCATCTGCATCTTGCTCTCTTTGTTCTTCCTCCTGTCTCTTCAGTTTGATCTCCATGGCGTCTGTGATCAAAGCTCTGAGGATGGAATTGGGCTTGGCCGATTTAATAAACGGATGCTGTAGAGGAGAAAGACACGTAACGCTCAAACCAAACGTTTGTGGGTTTTGACATTAGTTACAATTAGAACTGATCCATGAAAGCTAAAGCATGACCACAACAGCAAATATTACAGCAAATACTAATATAATGTAAACAATACTACTATAATATGATATATTAAACTGAAATTCCAGCCAGCAACAAAACAAAATAAAATTAATGGTTAATTAAGTGAAGCTGTTCACTAAAATACAATATAAAAAAATAAAGCTCATTAATGTAAAAAAAAAAATATTCAAAAGACAAATCTAAAAAAATAAAAAAGTAAAAATAAAAATACATTTGGAAAAAGTTAAAGAGCAGGTCACACAATAAAACAGAAACAAAAATAATAAAAAACTGATTAAAAAATGAGCACAGAAAATGCTAATAGATATTACCTTATTTTTATAGTGTGGCTTTAATAATTAAAAATATAATTAAAAGATATCCAAAGGATTGAATGTTTTCTGACCACACAGTCATCCACGACACTTTATCTATTATCAGTTACAGGATTGTGTTAGTTACCTGTAACAGCTGTGTGGCTGTGGCTCTGTTTTCTGGGTTCTTCACCAAACACTGGCTGACAAAGTCCCGGAAGCCCGGAGACCACAGATCCGGGTTCCGGAAGGTTGGGGGAGGGTTGGTGGGAATCATGAAGATGGCCTGGAAGAGGAATCAATTCAGCACACAGAAGGCAAAACCAACTAACCATCACGTTTTAGCTACTTGCGGTAATTAATGTCACACTCCTTCCTTTCCTCTTTTTGTCTTCTCTTACACACACATACAGCTGTTGTTTACATGCTAACATTATTTGGGCTTATACACACAGTGCACACACACACACACACACACACACACACACACACACACACACACACACAGGATCCATACCCTCATTGGGTGTATGTCCGCATAGGGTGGCTTGCCCTCAGCCATTTCTATAGCTGTAATCCCCAGAGACCAGATATCTGCCACACAGTTATAGCCGATCTCCTGTATGACTTCTGGAGCCATCCAGAACGGCGTGCCGATGACAGTGTTTCGTTTCGCCATCGTGTCCTGAGGAAGGAAGGAGAGAAAATAATACAAAGTAACACATAGAAGATTAAAACAAGCTTCTACAACATTAAAAGGGCAGATAGCATCTTTATTCAACTACTTGTGTTTATTTGTGTTTTCTTTCTATATTAAACCAGATATAACAAAACATTTAAAAGACATCAAACACACATCATATACATTTACAGTAGCAGATTTTTTTCTCTTACTGTGAGCTGTCCAGCAACTCCAAAGTCGGCCAGTTTGGCCTGACCCTCAGTGTTCAGCAGGATGTTGCCTGCTTTGATGTCTCGGTGGATCTTCCTCATGAAGTGAAGATACTCCAGACCCTTCAGGGTGGACTGTAGGATGGTGGCTATCTCCTCTTCTTTGAGCTACAAGGCAAACACAAATAACATTAATTAGATTCATGTATGCAAAGCAATGTCCAAACAAGACGTAGCACAGACGTAGATGTGGAGGAGACGCATCTAAATATTCTTAAACTGAATCCATAGAGATGCATCCGAGTAACATTCATATACCAGAAGCCTTACACACACGCTGTGCTCCATGCAAACTACATGTGAGTGAGTGTGTGCATGTGTGTGTGTCTGGGTGTTACATTACCGTCTTGTTACGTATTCGGATGATATCAGATACGGACCCAGCGCCACAATATTCCATGACGATCCACAGGTCTGTGTTTTTGAAGTAGCTGCCGTAGTAGCGCACCACGTGGGGACTGAACACAGGGACATCAGTGAGTCAGACAACATTCATCCCTTTATTTCAGGATGTTGGAGATTCAATGTGTCGCTTTTATGCCCAGTCAGGCTACGATCCTCTCCCTGATGAAACTTATTTCCTAAAGTTGAGCCCAACATTAGCAGGGGACCTTATGTGACCTTATGAAACTGCCAGCTCACGTCTGAGTGAATGTACAGACATCTGTGGTTAGTTTCATAGTGTGCTTGTTTAAGTTTAGCTTTTATTGTTTCAAAATGTTTACTTTTGTGTTAACTCACATTGGACTAAAACTACCACAGAATCTCTGAGGTTGATGAAATATTGTAATAGTTAATTTGTTACTACACATAATACTTTACTGATCTTGCCATTTTTCTGGTGGGAATCCCAGTTTGTGTTATCTGCAGTTCAGCAGACAGAGTGCTGTAGTACAGCATCCCCAGGCCCTGATGAGGTTTCTGAGTCAAAGTGAAACTGTGGCTCACGTTTGAAGAACACTCTGTGGAACTGCTGGTACTTTGTCTATTTATAGCTGCTGCAGCAATGAATGAAAAACCTCCGTAAACACTTTTATATCACAGACTCTGCAGGTCTGGAACACTTCCCAGTGAGAAACAGACCATATTAAAGTGTTTCCCCTGGAGAATTTTATAACAGTCAGTTGGTGTGGAGGTGGGGCTGTCACCGTATGGGAAAGCCCCCCCAAAAGAACTTAATGAAAGTTTCTAAATGTTTCCGCAGAGGCTGAAATCACTTACTGTAAATGCTTCGAGATAAAAGTATCTGCTTCGCTGCTTTTCAGCAATTTAACCAAACATCTACGCCCACAGTTCTCTTACAGGGGACTTTTTTCAATCCAGTTTGAGGTCGTGTGTAATTACAGGGCGGAAGGACGTGTGCAAAAGATGAGCGGCAAAACGCTGACCACACAAAACACCAAGTCACACCAGTGATGCTCTTACTGCCTCTGGGTTTTTGTTATGTTTCACACAAGGATCGAGCTCAGTAATGCATGTACCTGTTACACTGCTGCATGATGGAGATTTCCTTGATGATCTCTTGAAGATCAGACTCCACAGGAACTTGTTTGATGGCTACGATCTCCCCCGTTTCTTTATAATGGGCCTTAAATACGCAGCCGTAAGACCTGCAGGAACACAAAGAGAGAGGCTTAACACGGTCTTTCAGCTGTTGATGACTGAGATCAATGAGCAGATACTTGTTATCTCCAAGTTTAACCAAACAGTGTCGAGCCACACCCGAGAGGTGGCGAGGTGCTCGATTATAACAGAATTAAAATGATTTTAGTCAATATTTCACTGTGCATGATTTCATTCATTCATCATTCATTAACTTAAACACAGACAGTTACTGAACCTATAAACTTCCTTTTAACAGAAGATTACATTTACTGAAAAAAGGAGAGAAGCGTTTTTCTTTTTTAGTCTACAGGACGCTCGTCTGTCCGTGCTGGCCTTAACAGCAGGATGTATGAAGGTGCTCAGGTGCCTCGGAGGACCTGCATGACGGCCAGCAGGTGGGCAACAGAGGCCTTATAGTGAGTTCCAGATAAAGTTGGAAGTCATAATGTCCGAGTTCCCAGGCAGGCTTTTCAAATGCAACGATCCCTCAAGTCGGAAAATCAGAACAGTCCCACGAATCCTGAGTTAAGGAGCCAACATGGTGGCAGTGGATGGACAATGCTCAAAGCTTTAATCTGTGGTTTATTAATATTGATCCACGAATGGCTGTAACCTGCTAAGAAGCAACAAATCCTCTTTTTTCTGCTTTTCCAACTTTATTACTGGAACACACTCAGCTCTGAGGTGACTGGAATACAGCTTTCAGCTCAGGGTGAAAGACGCTGAGCGATCTAGAGACGAACGCACCTGTTAATGATTTCCACAGGTCTTCCTTCAGAAACCTTGTAACTTTTTCTCTCCCTAGAGTAACTCTTTGTTTTAGTCATCTTGTATTGCGTTTAACTAGACAGCAAATGAAAAGCACGTCTCTGTAAAGGAGAGCAGTGGGCTTCATTTCTAACACTGGAAAAATATGAGAGGTTTGTAGCAAAACTGAATAGAAAGGATGGACCCTTTTATCCTGATTATTTTGTTTTCATAATCGCTGAAAACCAAAATTCAACTTCTTCTCTTTCTCCACTGAAAATAGCCCTCGGGGGTTCCCACACTTAAAGGCGTGACCACCCAAAAACTGCCTGCGAGTTCCTGCAGTGGAAACACTTTACAGACACATTAATTAGTGATTGATGTCAATAGTAAACATCAGTGTACTATTCAATTTATTTCATTACTTTCCCACGAACAGTTTTTTTCTCACTTTGACAGATGAAGCACAAGTGAGAAAAAGCTCTGATATGAATGTGAAAGATAACAGGCATGAAAAAACTAGTTTCATTAAAACCAGTGTTACTGATAAGACGTCTTTATTGCAAAAACCGAACAGCACCGAATGCATTTGATTAATTGCAGGATCATTAAGAAGTGTCTGGAATCAGCTATGACACGTGCAGGAAAGGAGTCAATCAGCCGCTCAGAACAGGAAGCGCATTGAGAAACAGGATATGAAGAGGCAATGTTTACGTTGACAGGCAACAGAGGAGGGCGGAGCCTAATGTCTGACAGGAACAGATGAAATGAGGCAGAAACGAGCACAGAGATACGGAGAGGACCAGGATGACTAACGCAGACAAGGATGACACGTAAAAACAGGCAAAGTGAAACTTTGCTCCTGTCAGGACGGAGGTAATCCTCCGACTGTACGACTCACCCTTCACCCAGCTTCTCCAGGACATCAAAGACTTCCTCTGGCTGCTTGGTGAGACTGTCCTCGCTCAGCTTCTTCAGCTGTCTGCAGTGACAGAAAGAGCAATTTTAAGCAACTTTCATGATTTTTGTTCATGTTTTTTTTATTTATCTCTTCTTTTGCAGCGCCTGCTCACAGCTTTTGTATACTACATGCCTCTAAAGCACTTTAGGACTCCTCTGACCTAAAGTGACACTTTCACATTAAAAAAAATATTACAGAGCGTGCCAGTGATTAACACCTGAAAGTCAAAAAAAAAAAAAAAAAAAAAAAATAGCAAACACATTAATTTGGTGCAGGATCTTTATGCTGATTATTTTTTGTTCCATTTTCAACCCTCAAGATAAAAAAAAATACAAGTTAAACTGCAAAAAAGTTTAACATTTCAAGGCCAACATTTTATGCAGTAATGAAAACATAAATAAACATAATTTTTTTCCCTTCCAAAGAAATCGTGTGTGTAATCTGAGAGAAGACTTTATTACTGAATTCAGCCTCCTCCTGAGTGCCACTGATCACATTCACTCTCTCCTGACACATTAAAACATCTCCACAACCTTTGAACTGAAGAGACAAAAATATCTCTACGCAAACAAAAATAGATCCAACATGTCCCAGATGCAGCTCGTGATGATACATTTTTAGGATAACTGAAGGTCCTCTGCTCACAAGTCCATGGGAATAAAATAAAAATGCAATACTATGTTATAATAGCATTCCTTCTGAAGTTTGGCTAATATGACGTGTTTATCACAGTATTATAAAGGGCACACCCAAACATGCAAGCTTTAGTCTAAAATGTGGTCACATTAATTAAAAAAACAGGGTCACTTTGAACTCCTGCTGATAAGCAGATGAATACACCTACATATGTATATATATCTACACAATTTATACTTTATACACAACAAAGTTGTTACTGATGTTCATCTACTCATAAAAGCAGCTTAGTTGTATCTGTCCAGTCACGTGTTCCATCACATACACATCCACAACTTTATGAATCCACTCAGCACTCGTGGAAACGTCAGTCCTGATCCAGAGTGTTCAGATATTACACTGCACTTAATAATCAAACACTTTCAGTATTTTAGGGCCTCACAAAGAGCCTCTGAGGAGTGACTACACTTGTAAGCCTGTTTGACCTCATATAATTATGACAAAGAGTCTTTGCTACTATAAGAATATAGATTTTCTAGTTATTTGTGGGAAATGTTACAAATTTACTCTTGAATAAATTCAAACCAACTAAATTTGTGCAGACATGCAAAGTTTATTTTTAGATTGTTAACAGGCAATTAAACAGATCGAGTTGTGGAACAAGTTACTGTACTAAGTACTTGTAGAAAAAGTAAGGAAAGTGTAAGAGACTCTTAAACAGGTCGGTTCTTTTTTATGAATATTATTAGAAAAAGGCACAAAATAGTGGAGCAACATTAGGAGTTCAACTCTTAAAGATTGTTTTCAACTCGGAATCTTTTCTATTAACTAGAAGCTGTTGGGAATGCTGGGAACGTTATGATTTACGTAATAATGACTCCGAGACTCTGAATCACAGCAGCTGTAAAACAGAGTGGCAGTTTCCGCTTGGGCAAATAAACTATGATTACTTTACTGCTGAGTAATAACAGGAAAAAAAGGGTAGCTGGCTGCTGTGCTGAGACTTCAGGCCTACACCTGAATTTACCTGGACTGTATTTACACTTCTGTTAGAGGATTCAATTCCAAAGGACAGCAAGAGTCTCCTTTATTCCCAAAAAACTGACCAAAGATCCAGTTTAGTAATAATCTGAATAATCTGCTGCCTCCTCTCTCGCTGTATGTTACTTGTGTTTGTCTATATTTTATGTTTCAAGTATTTGATGCATTTATTGATTATTACAGATCTTACTGACTTCTGTGTTTGTGTCCATCTACTGAGGGACACTGCAAACTAGCCAAAGCTATAAATGCTGTGTTGTGTTCATGTTACATGCTTATCTCTGTAAAAATAAACATTCAAGTATTAATAAATAATTAATAATAAATAACACTAGTAGGGGTTAGTGCCGTTTGGAGCCTCAGGCTGTGGGGTCTAATAAACTCGCTTCTTACTGACTCTAAACACAGGGTTCGTACGCTTTTTTCAGGGTCAAATTCAAGCACTTTTTAAGCACTTTCAAGGTCCCTTTTTAAGCTTTTCCAGCACACAGTTGCAGCAACTGTGACGTTCACTAGTAGAACTGACACACAAAACAAAACGACTACACTACACACTAACTACACGAGACAACACACTAACTTGAGACTCCAAACATGATAAACATCACAAATCTCTCACGTATCAAAACTCTCTCTCTTTTTTTAAGCTCACTCGCTCTCTCTCTCTTCCCAACAACCAAATGCCACATGTTGCCAGATCATTTTTTGATTGGTCGACATGGTACATTTTTCACCAATAGGGAAGGAGTGTTTTTCTTTTTCACTCACAAGCAAAGCGTGTTTGCTAGCGCTCTCCATAAAAAACGCCGCTTTTACCGTTTCTTCCCGGATAAACGCCACTGTTTTATTCAGAAACCCCCAAAAACATCGGTTTTTACGTGACCTATCAACACAATTTAAAAACTGGTATATAGCTTGAAGTCCGCACGTTAGACCCAAGTTGAAATGGAGACTCTGGGTCCGTCGACCCCAGAGGGTTAATCAGAAAGCCTTAAGTTAGCTAGTTATGTACCGGGCTAATGTTTAAAGCTTTCACTTAAGTAAATTAACTCATATTACTGCTAAGTAATGTTAGCTAAGTTCACAGCATATTCGTAATAGCGCTGCCATACTGCATCACACTCAGTGCATTTCAATCATTTCTCCAGCGAGTTTGGTAGCTAGCAAAATAATAACCATAATTTAAAAAAAAAGCATGTGTAACGTTCGCGTACTGGAAAATTATTTACTAGCACTCACCTATCATGCGACTGGAGAACGCAAACTCCGCCATTGTTGTTTTCCATCAAACACTCATTAAAACAGCAACCTACAGGTATGTTAGCGCACTCATCCCCGACTGTCCGAGGGAGGGCGGGGTCATATTGAAACAGACGCAAGGCAGCCCAGGCGGGAAATTTTATGCTTTGCGACTCATTTTATTTCTCTATCTGATAAGAAAACAATTCAATCAGATAGCTATTTATTGTGAATGAAATACAGTTACATTTTCAAGCACTTTTAAGCACCACATCTGAAATTCAAGCACTTTTCAAACCTTGAAAAGACGACATTAGAATTCAAGCATTTTCAAGGATTTCAAGCACCCGTACGAACCCTGTAAACAAAAAGGTTCATCTTATTTCTTTAGCCACAAATAACACTGACCGATTTCAAATACTCGGCCTTTACACAGCACTCAGATATGAACAAATGAGGACTATTTCCATTTTAATCTGCTCTAGTTTGAATTTTGAGGCCCGATATTACACATGCTGACTGTTATTGCATCTACAGAGTTAACAGAGTGCCAGTGCAGGATGTGTTTTATTGCCCTTTTTATAAGTGTGCATTCATCAGTGGGATTACACAAAAACCTGACCAACAAACTTTATGAAAATTTAAGGACACGTGACGTGTGACCAGAAAAAACTTTGGAGCAGATCAAAAGTGTGAAAATGATTTTTATGGTCTGAACTCAAAAAACATCCTACAAGATTTTTTTAAAGAATAAAATCCAGAAACAAAACAGCAGAGATGAGGGAAGTCTTTACAATACAGAGAACATCTCTGAACACTGAACGCTGTCAGCCGGTCTTTCTCTCGGTGTCTCAGGCAGCCTGATTTGGGAATCTGTGCCTCTCTAAAGCCAGCAAACCACATTCTCTACCTCACGCTGCCCAGTACAGCTCAGTACATCTGTAAGCCAAGCTGTCCAGTGTATCAGCGTCAAGCCACAAAAGAGAGAGTGAGAGCGAACCATTGAGATGCTAATCTACCACAGCAGCCCATGATCTGCTTTTCAAGTGAACTCTGTGAACTCCTAAAAATGCATGTGTGGATCTGCTGTGGCCAAAAGAGCTGGACTCCTGTTTATATTACTACAATTAAAATCCTTAAACCTAAAATCTCCTTTCCTTGTATATGCTTCAAGTACGTATGTCTATTTTCCCTCTAGAAATTCAGTCACTGTCCGACTGATCAGACTGCTTTGTTCACTACCAACTCCTGCTTATAATATTCTTCGGTACTTATTAAAAGATTGAGAAAGAAAACCTTTAAAGTGTTTACATTTTTTTAAAGTGTCTAGCAAGCAGCCGTGATGGTAATTAATGAAAACTGTCACACACGAATGAAAGTTTTAATAAAGTATCCCAAGAAATAAGAGGATGCTAACAAGCAGCAGACATTACATATTAATAACATGAATAACAGACACCTTTAAAAACAATTAAAACTGTTTTTTTTTTTAATTAAAACTCAATGTGTATCAAATTTATCAAAGCAACATTAAACAGGGGTGAATGTATTTGGCCCAATGTTTCCTCTCATCTGTCAGCCACAACTCCGTCACACGTCTGCTTCATGTGTGCCAGATGTCAAATGTATGTTTTGACATTTAGACCACATGTGGCCCACCTGATGCTCGGTGGAAGTCACATACAGCCTGCCTCATGTCGTTTGGGGCCACGTCAGGCTCAGACAAACACTTGCTGGTATTCTTACTGAGACACACATCAGGCCCAAATGTGTCTGTTATATGGGATAAATGCTAAATCCAACTAACATACAGAAGGAAATGATTTTCTCTTCTCCTTCTAACTAGACACAAGGTCCTCAGAAACACAGGAATGAAACAGGACTGTAGCTGTTTACATCTGCATGGACCAATATTGTTCTAATCTTTATTTATAATCTATTTCCTTTTCCACGCCTGCAGACGTGCATATTAGGTTACCCCATGATTCGAAATTTGTTGTAGGTGGGACTGTGAGTGTGAATGATTGTCTCTCTATGGAAGCCCAGTGATGCTGGGGTGGTCTGCCAACCACCAGCCTCCCTGCAACTGCCAACTGGATAAGCAGCTAAAAAAAATAGACGACTGGATGGATTTAGGTGATCTGATTTAGGAGACGATGAAAATAAAGTAAAAAGAACATTAAAACCTAAAAATAATATACCAAACAATTTTTTATATCCTAAACTGAACAAAAACAACTCATGCAGTCTACAAAAATGCTCCTCAAATTCACATCAAGCAAGTACAGCGTTTCTCACATACAGACTTTACCTGGGCAGTTGACCCAGGTATGTTAACACCAGTCCAAGTTTACAAGTCTCTTTTTATCCATTCAAGAAAATACCAGTGTCCATTTACTTGGAAATCCTCGCACTCTTATTTTGAAAGACCCATCACTCCTAACAAACCAAGTCCTTCCTGTCTCTTGACCTCCTCCCGGCAGGTTGTTATTGTAACACACCTTAGTGTCATTCAGCTGCTTCTACAGGGTCTCGTGTCCCGGGTTAGAGAACAGACTCATGTACCACCGCACTGAGCTCACAGAGCAGAACGATGACTATCATCACCAGCTGCAGGGCAAGACTGTGCAGTCCATCCACAGGACGACAAACTCAGTAGAGCAACAGTGGATTTTATTAACCTGTTACTGATCTGCACAAAGTACTTGCTTACTAAGGTATTTGAAGAGGAGGGCCCCATAAAAGTATTTACTTAATTATTCATAAAAGATCATGACTGTGACTCCCCCACACACCCGAGGGTGACACTGAAATACATCAGGATATACAAACATGGTTTTATAATTCAACACAAAGCCGAACCCAGTCTTGCAATAACAAGGGATGAAACCAACACAAAAGTCCTGCGTTACATCAGCCCAATGAGGAAACAGTGGATGAGTGAGTTGAAAATGATAACATAAGAGCGGCGAGTTTTACCAGCACCCTCCTGATAAGAGGAGATAATAGGAACCTCTGAGTTCCTACTGTCAAACACACTGAGCTCACAAACCAGTTCCCACAACAAACAAGTTCACGTCTGTTATGAGCTGCTTAACATCCACATACAGAGTGATGACAGCGAGGAGAAAAAAAAAAACAGGACGCATTTTTAATGAAGAGTTTGTTGTTTAGTTTTTATTATTCTGATCATTTCCACTTACATCGGGGTTTGTTTTTTTAGCGTTTATGGTGAAAATGTCTCTAAGGCTGCTCAATAATGGAAAACAATCAGTTATTTTGGCTGATGCTATTTAACACGATTACTCAGACTTAAGAAAAACTGTAGATTTGTTACATTTTAAATAATAAAAGATCCATTGCTTACTCTGAACTTAAATTATAATTAAAAAAACCTGCGCTAAATGCGCCACAGCTTAATAGGGAGTGAATCTGAACTTCTTTGGCACAAGAGAGGGACAAAGGTAAAGAAAAGAGATGTGTAAGGCCAAAACAAGAGCATCCTGAAATATGTTTTCCATACAATAAATAATTTATATCCTTAAAATATTCAATATTCTACACATACTTTAGAGGAGCATAAATCACATTAAGAAACTTGAATCAGAACTTTGTGGCACTTTTGTTTGATTTTAGTCACTTTCTGCTGAACAGTTAATTCTTTATGTGTTTTATATTAGTGTAATTCTACAGAAACTAAGACTGTGATTCAAACAGCCAGAATATCACATCGAGGCTCCAACTTCCCATACCTTAATAATACCCAAGTGGAACTACGTTTAAGGACTGCTCAGGAAGCGAGTGAACTGCAAACACATCATAATAATGGAGTTTATTTATTGGTCATGAATAACTGATCAGGCAACTAAGACTTTCCTGTCTTTTGTTATTCATCTCAAGAATGACACACACACACATACATACATACATATATATATATATATATACATACATGTATGTATATGTGTGTGTGTGTGTGTGTGTGTGTGTGTGTGTGTGTGTGTGTGTGTGTGTTGGTATTTTACAGCTTATTTAATATTGCCAGTACCTGCCAAAGCACTGTAGGTGGAAAACATTTAATTACTGAATTTGGTACAGGTTTTATGTGTATAGCACCAAACACATAACGAAAAAAACTAATGTAAACTTTAGAACCTCATAGAATAGCCATTGTTCGCTTATTTTAAAACAACTTTAATCTGAACAGGACATTAAGCCACTCCTGTCTACATATTTTTCACATATACAGTTTATCTCTGCTTCCTTGTAAAAGCCTAATTACAATATCACAGATTTCACAACTTCATATCTGAATCAGGTTATCTGCAGTGTAAATAAAAGATCTACAGGTGCAGAGACACAGCATCCACACACAGGAACAAAGTCCCACATGAATCACACTCATTTCATTAAAAAGGGGTTTTTTTTCTAACCCCCTGTCTTTCCACCTGCCACAAACCCAGTGCTGTGGACACCCCACACACTCGCACGAAGTTTCACACACACAGCTCTTCTGTCAGAATTACTGCGCGTTTTATTGACTCTGAGCTGATTCAGTAACAACCTGTTGGAGATTAAAGCAGATAATCCGAGATCTTCAAAGAGATTTACGGCATTAAATTAGATCACCGGGCCTTTGATAGTGACAAGCCCAGGGATTTGACACAGCAGATCAAGTGTACACAGGCGGCTTGGTTAATGCAATAAGAGCTGGGCTTGCGTGGTACTGACAGGCCACTATTTATTTAATCAATTAAGAGAAAAAATGTTCTGCTTCCTAGTTCTTAAGTGAGAAAAGTTTGGATTGACAGGAATAATAAGACTGACTTTAGATTTCTTGTTACAAATTCTGGATATTGTGAAAGAACAACATATACGAACAGACTCTTTTAAGACATAAACATAAACTAAATGGAATGCCCTGCAGACACAGGACGGCACGACCCATTAAAGTTACCCATAAAAAGACTACAGGGGACACGGTGAAGCTTTAAAGACGTTTTACCTTAATGTCTGTTTTATCGTACAGTCGCTTATGTAATGCTACAGCCTCACTGAATAGATACCAGTTGGCCGGAAGATTGCCACCCCACTGACAAACTTCACCGACTGCTACCGTTAGACTGATAAAATCAATGAGATGCCAGCAATCAAAAAGCCCGTTTTCATTCTTAGCATAGCTTTACCTGCGAGGGTTATGCCTCATCTGTACTTTGTCCTTGTAGTCCATGATGTCCTCTTCAGGAGACCCAGACTCTTCTGGATCTTCTGGCCTGCAGTCAAACTCGGAGGGAGCTGGCCAACGTTTCAAAGAAGACACTCGATGCTAACAGTAGCAGACCGCTTAATGCTAACTCGCTCGCTAACTGGCTAGCAGCAGCTAGAGGGACAGTTAGCCCGCTCCTCCGCCTCACAGCAGCCTCCCCGCTGCCGCCGCTGCTGCCTGATATCCGCCAAAAACACAACGTCCGGTCATCATTCTGCAATACAGGCTCTACACACACTGCGGGTTTCTTCCAGCTGCCGTATTCTCATCACTGAATTCATCCTCCTCCCCCGTCCTCCAACTTTAGACTTGTTTGACAGACCGTTTGGCAGCCGCTGTGACATCCACCTGAAAAAACCAGGAAGTGTAGTAGAAGGCGGTGCAAACAAAGACTGCAGTAAGGGACGCGGCCAGCAGGGGGCACCGGATAGACAGAATCCATCCATCCAACGACAGCTGTCCAAGTATGTCGAATAAACCATTATAAAACCAAAACATGGGTTACTAATATTATATAAAGTTACCATATTCTGTTTTTTTTTGTAAACTCTTTTGAAAGCAACTGGCGTGAGGAAGTTTTGGTGAATTTATTTACCATTTAATTTAATTCAATTCAATGTTATTTTATTTTTTTAATGTCAAATCACATCAGCACTCACCGCTTTATATTGTAAGACAATTTTAAAACGATAAAACCTAAACTAAAACAAGCAAACATTCTCTGGAAACTGAAAAGAACTGCAAAGGAACTGGTTTGGTTCAGCGTTGCTGTTTCTGCTGTTTAATGTTTTCTTGGAAAAGGTAAAGTCAGACTGATCTTCTAGGTGGCCGGTGCCAACTTTGGTTCTTCATGTTTGGAGCAGAGCATGTTTTGGGTTGTTGTTGTGTTGGAAAACAGAGCAATGACCTACACCCAGATTTACTGCTGACTGCCTGAGGTTCTCTTTCAGAATCTTTACACATCTTTCTTTCTTCAATTCAGTTCAGTTCAATTTTATTTATAGGTGAAGTCTAGTGATAGTTTTCTTTGAGACTAGAATAGAATAATCCTTCAATTGTCCCACAAGGGGAAATTTGGTTGGAGGCTACAATTCCTAACTCAGTCCTTAATGCTTTAGAAACATTTATTACTAGCTTTCTTTCTTCCAGAGTCTTTGAAATCTTTCACTCTCTGCCTCTACCAGGCTTGTTCTGTACAGAGCAAGTCTTTAATTTCTTTGTAATACATCTCACTTCAGTTTGGAAATGTTTTAATAACTTATAATGCATATCCATCTCCTGCTTTGTGAGCATTAATGTCTACACTTTAATCTCTGAAAGTGACAGATAAAACCTAGAAGGTTTTAATAACTTGTATAGGATAACCCTCAGTTTGAACTTGATTTTGCAAGCTTTGAGCATTTTCAGTAGACAAACTCATCAGTGCTGCCCACACTGGATGCTCCACCTCAAACGTCAAAGCATTTTCAAAAATGTCAAACTGATGAGAAAATTTGACAGTACAGTGAGGTAGTCAATAATAAATACAGAGATACAAAAGATACATTTGATACTCATTAATATTTGAGTCCAGTCCAACCCCATTGTTGTTTTTGTCTAACACTTCAGTGGGATTCAAAGCTTATTTTTAATAAATCACAAAGGCAGATGTTTTATCATTAATAGAATAGTTTATTTCAATGAACAAAAACAGCAAAGCGACGTTTACATCTGATCAGTAGGTAACGTCAAGGTGGAGGTGGAGAGGAACAATCTTTTAGACCAGGAATGAACAACAGGGAAGCAGAGCTGGAGGAAGGAAACAACCAAATATTAGAGAAGCACGTGGTTTGATACGTCAGTAAACAAGTTGATGAGCACAACAAACTTTTTGTTATATTTTGTTTAAATAAAAAATACTATTGTTACTGAGCTAGTATAAAATAAAATACTATTCCAGTTTACATAAAGATTTAGATTAAAAAGGTCTAAGATTAAACAAAAGCTGTATATAAAAGATGGATGCAGCCACCATGACATCGCCTATCGGTTCGTAAAGTCACCGTCTCACAGATGTTTTGAAACTTTATGTGCCTGCGAGGTGCAGACCTGACTGAGAAACAGAGTGATGCTGTGAGCTCACATGGCAGCAAGCTGTCAATCATATGGTAGCCCCGCCCTAAAGCAAAACCTTGCTGTATCATCCATTTCTGACTCCATAATTCATAAAAACAGCCATCATATTGTATTAAATGAGACTTTAAACGATTCAGAGACCACAAACTCCACAGAGCCGACGGTCTTTTTTCTAAACACTTCTCTTCAATCTGAATTCTTTCCAATCAGAGTAAGCGCCCCCTGTTGGCCTTTAGAAAACACACAAATTCAAAGCACCTCAGCATCAGGCACCAAGCTGCATTCGTCTTTTAAACATAACAATTTTACTAAAACAAAACCTGAGATTGCAAAAAAACCAAAAAAACATCTGCAATATTGTGAAATGCTCCATCCCCATGTACTGTGATACTCATGCATTGCTTTACTTAACACTCATCTTAAAGAGTGAAGTGGAAATTCTTCAGAATAATGGAATTTATCATTTGTTTAGGATTCAATTAGGGATCAGGCCTGTGGTTAAAAAAAATAATAAGAAAAAAGACTTTTAAAAACATTTTTAAATGATTTAACTTGTCAAAAAAAAAAAGTCTGGGATCTGCATCATGCTTTTGAAGAATTGCTACAGCACCTAATACAAAATACTTTCCAACAATGGCAGAGTTGTTTAACGATGCACAGACAGCCTTCAGACACTTTCTTGAAAAGATGGCTGCTGTAATGTTTGTTTGCATGCCAATAAACCTGATTAGATCCACTTTTCCTATATTTAAAGCTAGCTGTGTCTCTTGTTCCAACCACAGATGTGAACTTTTTCCTTTGAATATGCAGCCATGCTCAGTCACAGAAACTGCCCATAAACAAGAAAGTTGTCACAAACTGCAGTAACAATAAATTCTCAAAACCTGCACATCTTGTATCATCAGAAAATATTAAGAGCCTAATCTGAAATATCCTAAATGAAAGTTTCCATGATCTGTTTTAAATTAAGAATATCATCTTCAGAAAAAAGAAAAGAAAAAAAAGAAAGCAGAACGTTAATGGTCAGAAACACCATCATATCAGATATTACACTGCATATGATACCGAAGTTTGAAATGACAATATTTAAAGGCAAGTGATGAGGCCCTCACCGTGGCTTTACTTCCCAGTGGGCTGCACACTCTCAAAGATCCCGGCTTCCCTCATGGCGTTGAACTCTTTGACGGCATCGTACTGCTTGTAGAAGTCTGCATAGGCCCGTTTCTTGGGCTCTGTCACCGTGTACTGTGGGGAATAACAACAAAAACAATGACAGAGCTTTAACTTACTGCAGGTAAAATTAGTATAATTGCAGAGATAACAGAGTAACAGAGAGACACAAAGTATTAAAAGTGAAAGTGGGCTGCTCACTGTGCAGCAGAGTAAGACTGGTCACAATAAAAAAATATTATATTTCTGTATCTATTTGTTACCATCCAAAACTTAGTGTCTTTGAAGTGAAGCTACGGTTTCAGCTTAATCTAACATTTCATCACATCTTATAAACTGATCTGAAAAAAAGAAGTTTAACTAGAAAATAAATACAATGAATAAAATATGATGACAACAGAATAGCCAATCAGCTGTCTGCTGAGCTGTAAGTGGATCCAGATACTGACAGGAAACTTTGATGTGTTCCTTTCATCACGGCTGTGTCATTTTATATCTTGGCATCACCATCAGAGTTGTGTCTGTAGCCACGTGAGTGTGCGTTGTCCTCTCACCTTGAATGCAATTGCAGCTGTTAAAGCCAGAGTGAAAGCAATGGGCAGGTGAAACCTCAGTCGCTTTGCAAGCAGCCCCCTCATCATTGGCTTTGGCAGAGACATGATGAATCACCTGCAGAGGAAAAAAATACACAAAATGTAATTTTAATTTCCCCCAATTATTAAATTCTGTACAAATATCAGGGAAAAAGAAAAAGAAAGTACTGTCTTTATATAATTTCACTTTAAATTGTTTAAAACAATCATTTCCTGGTTAGTGTAAAATAAAAGCTGAATTTAACAACCTAATTTGAAGAATGCCTTGATGTAAATACACTGAATACAAATCATATTGTGTGTTTTGGTAAAAGTGGAGTTATAAAAATAAGACGCATGTTATTTTATAGCTTCCATGTTTTACCATCATCACCATGGAAGCTTTTATAGAGACAATAAAAGCTGCAGTGACAACAGAGAGAGTGACTGTGGAAGGAAATATGGGAGAAAACATGGATGAGACTAAATGCCCTGCAGACAAAGTTTAAGTACATCCAAATACTGCAGCACACTAAAAATACCAGGATGCCTGTTGTACTTGGATTTATTTTGATGTATGCATGCCAGCATGCTTTGGTGGCTACTGTGACCCACAATCCTCTGCTGCAGCTGCATGCTCAGCAAGGGGGTCAAAGGTGAAAGTGCACAAAGTATGTTGGAATTGTACACATACTGATACTGCAGTATTCTGTAGTTTTGTTGTGGTAAATGGACTAAATGGGCTTCTAACATAGTCCTTTTTTGTTCTCAGCACTCGAAGTGCTTTATACAACCTGCCTTATTCACCCATTCACAAGCACTTTTTCCAATTATTTTTCTATGTCAGTTCTTTCTAACATTCACACAAATTCATACTCTGACGGATGCATCAGAGAGGAATTTAGGTTAGTATCTTGCCCCAAGGATATCTGGAATGCAGACTGGTTGCCTTGGATCGATCCACCAACCTTTTGATCAGTGCATGATCTCTTTCTACCTTTCCACTGAAACACATTTAATAGAAACTGAATCTAATGCAACTTCATAAAATAAACATGATCAATTTTTAAGACAAAAAACAAAGATTTTAATTTATGAAACTCATTTTTGGATTTTTAGACCATTAAAAAACAGAAACCTTGTTGGTGACAAACCAAGGCTGCAAATTTCCTCACTCAAGAAACTGAAATCTGAAAATATCTTCCATAAGACACCTTTTTTTCCTAAAAACTGACAACAATTAAACTCACTATTTTATTAACTTAATAATAACCAACTAATCAAATCATTTACATCAAAATCGGTACATTTTCCTTGAATTTCTCACATTTGATAAATAAAAATACATTTCATACATGAGTATATTAACCCTACTTAAACATAATGTGTAAAAAACACATTTATCTCAGTCCTGATTTTTTTTAACATCACTGGAAAGTTTTAATCTTTTAAACATGTGTTAGTCCTGCAACTAACCAGTCAACTTGAAATGCATGTAGACACTTATTCAGGCACTTATTCTGAATCATTTCATAGACTTAAGTTAATTTCGGTAGTCGCCAAAATATAAAAACTACATAAATAAGATCCCGAGTCTAACATTTGATATATCTGCTTTACAAATAAGGTGTGATAAAAGCTTTATTCTGCTGGAAGTTATACCGCCATCTTTTTTGGTGCAGATTTAAATCCTGGATTCTTTGATGGTCATGTTTCCTCCTCACGTCTTTGGCACCAGTTAATAAATAAAAGCAGGTAAAAGCACCCATCTGAGGATGGCCTCAGGTGGGTCCTAAATCGCCTGAAGGTCGTTAACAGTCACCTCTAAATGAACCTGCTGTTCTCAAAACCCGGCTTCACCTGAATTAACTCAATACGACATACAGGATCCAAGAGAACAATGAAATATTGAAAACAAGCAGAATGAAATGAATCCGTGTGTGTGTGTGTGTGTGTGGAGGATCGCCATTACACACAGCTGCAGAGTCACACGGTGTGACCTCTGTGTTTTAGTCCCATTACTAACTCTGACGTATGCCCTCTTTTACACTTAAAGACACTTAAATAATAACTATATGCATTATCGAAGGGCTTGAACAGGCTGATTTTGATTATTAACGAAAGTAAAATCGGCTTGATGCCACTAGCTTCGGCGCAGGGTCAGAATAGCGTTAGCTAACTCGCGACACTGAAAACGAGTCCACTGCTTTCTAATACGACCATTTCTTTATCTCTTGGTGGGACAAGCTATACCAACACAGCCTGCATAAACTAGCGTATATTGTTGGACTACAGTTTATAAGAGTAACAGGCTTTGTGTTAGCGCCGAGTTAGCTTTAGCTGTACACGATGACAGCTAACCGGCCCGCGACAAAAAGAAGAAAGCAGGAGACAGTACGAGAAACTGTAATAACCCGGAAGATATCAGTCATCTGAAAATCAACATATTATATACAAAATTCAGTGTAAAAATATAAACGTTTTCCGTTTTGACAGATACTCACAGGTTGGACTCACGACCTTCACAGAAACCGCTAACGCACTGCAGCTGCAACCGGAAGAGATTCTGACGGGATGGCGGAGGGACAAACTTCGGTGGAGTAAAAGCGAAGTCAGTCAGAGCAACTGAGGTCACAGAAGGCAACAATCTTGTTTATCTTGTTTTGTTGTCTCAAATTATGGCATCATATCAGGAAATTTATCTCTCAGTATATTGCTTTGCAATTTTGCTTCAAAATTTTCAGTTCGTGTCAGTATTGTGAAAATTCTCTCAATTACAATTAAAATAATAATTAAAAAGACTAAAACTAGCACTGAAAAAACTAAACTATCTATCTATCTATCTATCTATCTATCTATCTATCTATCTATCTATCTATCTATCTATCTATCTATCTATCTAGTGTTGATGGAGAAGTTTTAAGATGATCAGAATAAGCTTCACTGAGTCTTCACTGATCAGAGAAAACAGATGTTAAGAGAGGAGCTGTGGTCCTGTATGTGAGAGGGTGGTGCAGGACATGTATGAGGAGGACAGTGACACAGTGATGACACAGTGACACATGGATGTGTGCTTTATGAGTGTCAGGTCATGGATTCATGCTGAGGGGTGGGGGTTACACCAGGGATCTGCTCTGAGCCTCTTCTTGTTTGCAGTGACCATCCCATTTCACAGCCTCGCACTTCCAGCCTTCTTGGTCTGAGGAGCCAGCCCACGTAGACCGCGAAGGCCGTGTCCTCCGAAGGATGCAGCCCCTGATTTGAGACACTGCTAAAGTTAGAGAAGCAGAGATAGTTTGGACCGGTGCAAAGGGGGGCTAGTGGATATATTACATAAAGGATGGTGAAAATGGAGCTGAAGAAGATTTAGGGATGTAATATTTGTAGGGATGTAATGAAGACACGCAGATCCTTTGACCAACAGTTTAGATGTTGTAGTAACACAGTCTGACCACAAGAGGGAGGCAGAACAACACAGAATGGTTAGAAAACAGAACAGGTACCAAGAAGTGTTCACCTGTGGAGCCTAACAGCTTGTCTAGTATAATACTGTATAATAATTAAATGTAATAAATGAATAAAAATAAGAACAAAAAAGCAATTTATAGTATAAGATCAGGATAACATAATACGTTTTATTTAAGAAGGCTGAAAGTGGAGAATATTAGATTTATCAGGTTTTGAATTTTGGTTATTTCTAGTTTTCATACCTCATTTATTCATTTTATCATTCATTAGTTTATGTAAGTTCTTCTTCTTCTTCTCATTATTATTATTATTACTATTATTATTATTAATGCACCTTAAGAATACAATTCTAATTCTCTACTTATTTTCTTTTACTTGTATCTTGTTTGTTTTCACTGGCTGTTTAAACTGTTCACTGAAATTTGAATAATAATATATTTTTTTATGTGAGATGAAAGATTGCTACCCTATTCTGAAAAACAAACACTAACAATATTTTACTCAGGCTTATTTTAAATCTATAGAAAAATAGTTCTTATTTAATATCTATAATTTTAGTACATGCAGGATTGAGATATGATAAAACAACATTATTTCAATTACAAGGAAAAGTTACTGAAACTGATTCCAAAGGTCATAGTGCCAAAAGTCTGAATATTCTAAAATGACAAGATGCAGAAGCACATCTTTGTAATTATTTCCTGAAAATATTATTTACTGTCATTATGCTTTCAGGTCCAAGAGGAACATCACACAGTGAAACCAGTTTTTAATAACATACTTTACTGTACAGCTGCAGACTGCTCAGTGTTAAGTGGACAAGCATCACCACACGTGTGCACTACATAAAAAACAAGTTTAACCCTGGAAAAGTGAAACTTGTCCATGTTTGCAGTATGTTGAACGAGCCTCACTGCACAACATCATCCTGTACAAAACAAAGACACCAACCACACACTCCACCCGCCCTCAGCTTCACTCCTGTAAAGTGCATCTTAATAAGACCATAAAGACCATGACATAAGAAGGATTCATTAAAAAGCTGCAAATAACTTTATGGTTTTCACAAATGAATCATATTCACAGATTCCTCAAGAAGAATAAGTCAGGACAGTTAACCTTTTAATGATAATAATGACAATAAACCTGAAAGGCTTTATTCATTGCTGGTGCAGAGGCCTTAAATGTAAATGGCGCCTCCAGTGAAATATTGAACATTATCTTACAAATCATTCAGGATGGAGTTATTGATTATTGGTTGACCGAAGTGGCAGTAAATATTTGCACTTTGTGTTGGTGTTGTAGTTTTTCTATAGGTGTAATTAACAGCAGGGACCTTGATGTGCCTGATTACCTAACATGGTATTTAATTAGATGTTAACTACACAATAATATTAATAATAATAATAATAATGATAAAACAAAGAGTCCCGCTTTCTTTGCTTTGGTTGTTGGAGATGAGATCAGGTAAGAATTTCATCTGTGATCTTTGGTGTTTTACTGAGAGTGCACTCCTGTCTCAAACCACCACAAACTGGTAGCAACTGAATTTAACAAAGCATTAAAAATTATTGTAGTTTGTGTGATAACATGTTTAAATGTTTTTAAAAATGTTTTTAAAAAGTAAAAAGTAATCATATATGTGTCATATAAAAGTTAATTGATTAGTTTTTTTATATATGTTAGAATCATACCCTGAACATTTGTGAAATACCAAAGACACAGGATTGGATACCCCCCCCCCCCATACACACACACACCCACACACACCCACACAACCTAGAACAAAACTAGAACTGATACGAAAGCTGTAATGAAATTCTTGACAGACGCCTCCTTCCAATCTCCGTTTTTTTTTAAATAGTTCATGTCAATTGCCAGTGGACACTCTTTCAACGATGAGGATGTACACATCCTGGACAGGGAAGAACGCTGGTTTGAGCGCGGAGTCAAGGAGGCCATTTACGTGAAAAGGGAAAGACCATCTCTGAATCGAGGAGGGGGCCTAAGGGTACATCTTTCGCCATCTTACAATGCTGTGATTGCAGCCATTCCCCAACTCTCTGTAAATGGGACTCATGGCCATTGATCAGTGTTCTTTGATCAGTGGGTTTTGGTCAGTGATTGTTGATCAATGGTCATGGATAATTTGCATAATTATGATTAAGGAACTGACCTCACAGCCCATTGTTCCTTCAGTGGGCTGGTTTCAGTCATTATGCAAATGTACTGTTTATAAGGTTTGGGGAAACCTGCAGTCAGCTGAGACTGAAGAAGTCACTTGGATGAGTGACGAAACGTTTCTCCCACAAAACGCTACATCCAGATGAACAGATTCAACTTTTGGAGATTCATGTCAATTACTTGTGGTTTAATGTAAAACTTGTCACGAGTGTGTTTGTTGGTGTGTGTGTGTGTGTGTGTTTGTTGGTGTGTGTGTGTATCGGCACGGTCTGACAGATGAGACGAATGACATCAGTGTTTCTCAGACGTTTTCTGGCGTGCCTCCCCCATCAGAAGCCAAAAATGTTCCCGCCCCCACACTCCTACAACATTTTTCCTTTATTTATTAAAAATATGACCCAAGTTGACTTTTAATTACATGAACGTCAACATGATAGCATTAAAACATGTGTTTATTTTCTGAACATAAATTATATAATTTAATTTTAAGCTTGATTTATCGTCCTGTGCTCTGTGCTCGTGTGTCTGCGTTGCTCTGCTGATGTTGGACTCTGATGAATTTTGAACGGTGTGAAAAGTAGAAGACTTCAGAACCGACTGAGTTTACACTCGTGTTGTCAGAACAATTTAAATGATTATTGCACACACGTTTACTTTGGCAGACTGATAGTTGTTGCATTAGCACATTACCACTGTGAGCAAGCTAGACACAATTACAGCCCATTAGATCTCATTTAACAGAGACATTATCCTTGTGTTAATCAACATGATGTTTTTACTGCATATTACTACCAAGTGGACCATAGACGGTGCAGTTCATGCAGCTACACTGTATCTACTGCACAGTAATTTAATGGAGCCTCAGTTTCACTGCATACTATCTGGATGCCCGGCTGCAGGGGGCCCACAGATTGAGAGTGTTTTCATGAGATAGAAAAAATGAACAGTTCACAACCAGAAATCATAAAATCATATCTTGTAAATCATTTATTGTTTGTAGAGAGCAGTGGGAATTTGGTTTGTTTTTTTTGTGCAATAATGAAGAGCAGAGACCAACAAGAGACAAAAAAATCACCATATTGTTCGTATTAGGAAGATAATTATAGCAACATTACTTAGCTTCAGAATTCGGTAAATCACTGGCGTGTAGTTCACTTTCACTGAATTCTTTTCTTTGCTCATCATCCAAAACAAAACAGCAGAAAAAGGTTGATCTGTGTTTTGTTTGCCTCCTTTCTTCCTGTAGAGTTCTTTAAGTGTTGACATATGCAAACATGTGATTACTTATTCATGAAAAATCTCAATCTGCTTGCCATTATTTCTTGACCAATAATGAAAACCAGAGCGTTCAGGGTCTCTCCAGCTGCGTGTCTCATGCATCATTCTCTATTTATGATGCACAAGCTTCAATCAACGCTGTGCACTTTAAGTAGAGTCTGAGATGTGCTGATTTGGCATCTAAGACATCCCACAATGACATCCAGTCTCACACCAGGACATTCCCAGGATGGACCGTCCACCACCGCGCATTGAAACCACCCAAAGGAGGAGGCGAGCAGGAAGAAAATCACCTTCTCCTGCTGGACATCATCCGCTGTGGCTCCTGATGTTGTTCCAGCTAATCAGATCAATCCTCAACGTGACTCTCGCTTTTCATCAGTTTGATCTGATTCATGTTCTGGCAGTCACACCAGTTTTACCGTCCACGTTTATAAAATTGTTGATAAACATGTGGAAACGCTGCCTTCCTTTAAAAACAGTCCAAGTAAAAGTGGGTTGTGAAAGCAAACTCCACTCTTTGCTCAGTCACATATCTCTCAGTATTAGGCTGTCCTTGTAATAAACTCCAATATTCTCACTGCTTGTTTTCACGTGCCTTATATTAACGTTTTCTTAAACATAGACTTTTTCCATAGAAAGACTCACAGCAACAGAAATCACAGGGCAAAGTCATAGAGGTCCTTTAGCCCTTACAACAAAAACAAGGTTGTGAATATTTTTTGCTAACTCACCTGTTTCAGTATTTGGAGGCTTACAGGCTGCTGTGGCTGCTCGCTGTCACAGAGCTGCTGCTTAGAGTCACTGCATCATGTTTGCCATCCTGCTCCCTGTTGGAGCAGTTTTGATCTGACAATTATCTGACTAATAACATGGCGTGCTGTGTGGTGCAGGCTGTCCAAAAAGTTTGTGCTCCAGTTTTGATGAGTGAAATTCTAGTATTTGAATAGTGTGTTAGCAATTTGCAGGGATCTGTTTGAGAGATGGAGCTCCTCACCAAGGTTTCCAGGAATTGGTAACTCGGAACGCCACCCTTTTATCCAAATATGGCCACTTCTGGCTCCAAGAGCCCAATATGGCAGGGACCAAAACGCTAGCGCTGAGGTTTCACAATCACACAACAAAAATGATGAGTTTGTATAATTTGCTGCCCTGTGTACCATCTGGAAGGTACATTTCCAGATCCTGAAATCTGCAGTCTGTCCACAGTCTTTTGATATCTGTTAACAAACAATCACTGTCTGTGAAATATCTGGTTTGTTGATTAACATGTTGCAGTGCTTCCACATGCAATGACATTTATGACACATGTAATGCAAATGCTCACCAAAGACCAAAAACCAGCCAATCACTCAAACCTCTTTTCCACTGTTGTGCTGGTGCAGAGCCAGTTATCCCTTAGGACTGTGACTGGGAAGGTGATATGGCAGACAGAGGCCGTAGCACCTCCTATAGACACGGACATCTGCTATCTTTGCAGTGTTTCGGTGCCGGTCATAGATAGTGGCACTATAAACACACTGATGATATCAGAGAGAATCTTGTATTCACTCCTGAAATAGTAGGTGAATACCTTCATGCTAGCCACAGAGGTATTTCAATTCAGATATATGGATAATATTATTTATTCCTATTTACAGTCTTTATTAGACAGTGACAGTTTAATGGGGGGAGCCCAGGCTACAGTAGTGCCGACTCATCCTTCAGTAAAAACGATGCCTGAGCTACGAGGGTCCACATTCATGCCTTTTACCATTCAACTCATTCTTAAATGTCATATAGGAAAGTACCGTGAAGCTGCCAGTATGCTCCAGCTCTGGAAACCACCCAGTCACCCTTTCTGTACCAGCTGGGGTGGAGTGACTGAGTACCACAGAGTGTACCTTTCCAACCCAAAAGCAACAATCCAACCCACGTCTCACAGCGACTGGCTGGCTGTGTGGGTGAACGCTTTTGGCACTTCTCATGTGTACAAACCAGCACAACCATTTTAATAGCTTCCAGCACAGACTGGCTGAAAATGTGTGCCATTATCATCATATTTAAATGACAATCACATTTCAAGCAGACTAGATATTTTCTTACATGATCCATCCCTTATTTTCCTCAATATGATCCTTGGTTATGAAAACAAGTCCAGGAGACATGTAACAAACAAGGTCCTCGTGAGTCACATGACTTTAACCATTATTGTTTTAAAGTCACTATTTCCTCAGTTCAGGGCTGTACCATATCAGACCCAAGAGGTGTTTTAGGGTTGTACCATGATGGTGGTGAAGGTGGAAGCCATTGTTTTGAAGCTTTGCTATCATTAGGATGGTATTTTGGAGGAGTCGAAGATCGATACCGCTGTGGTATTTAAGCTCCGTTGGATCAAACCATCGTGGAGGGTGAGGGGTGCCTTTAAAAGTCGTAGGGTCGTACCATCATGGAGGTGGCGCGCAGGGAGTAGCTGGGACCTTTGAAGTGGTGCCACTTGATGCCGTTAAGCTTCCTGATGTTATGGCCGATGGAGTAGTACACACCATTTAGGTTGGAGAAACCGCAGGCATCAAACCACCAACCTGATGGAGGCAAAAAGTAGTGAGATACAAAAACAACTAATAATATTAATTCAGTAATAAAACAAGCAGACTGCAATGTGTACAATTTTACTTTAGGAGTACTTGAAACATATTTTGAATGGAGGAGTGAAAGCTAATGTGAACCTGCCAAATTTAAATTAAAATGTAAAAAGGTCCAATCAGAGAAAACACAACTCAACATTATTTCAACAATGTTTACTAATATTTTTATAATGACCTGAGGGTCTTTTGTTGTTTCAAGTAAAATAAGGTTTGTATTTAAAAACTAATGAAAAATCTTTTGAAAAAGTTGTTTTCAAAAAAGTGCTTAACTTAAAATAATGAAAAAGTGTAGTTTGATTTTCCCTTTTCTTATTTTTTCTTAACTTTCTCTCATGTGTGAACCATCTCAGATTCAAACCTCTCTTCTCGTGTCTCGTCTCCTCCTGTGAGTTTTCTGAATAAAGCATTTGATTGGCATAGTGGCATCACGTGGGGTAAATTTCAAAGCATCTATCTCTGCTAATTTGCTGCTTGTTTGGTTCCTTTTTGAGCTTTTTAAATGGAAAAAAATGTGTCTTGCTGTGCAGTTAACCGCACTAATAGATGGTTAAAGAAGTTTGAGCTTTGTTTGTTTCTTTGTTTTTTAGCACTTATTAGCAGATATCTGTACTTGTGTGATGCACCCACAAAGTTTTTGAAAGCAGCTTGCTAACTGAGTTTGCCAATAAATATGTTCACGTCTTTGTTCAGTAAAACCAACATGGTGGCCATCGCAATACTGCAGTGCCACTTTTAATCACTGACTCACAGGCGCCCTCTGCTGCCCTAAGGCCAATTTGCAGTTAATTTCTATTGAAAGGGATGAATAGAGAGTAGAAGAGTTCCCCTGCACTGATTTTGCTCCAGGCTTCAAAGAGTCCAGAAACCAGCGAGTGATGTCGCTGTGGCTACAACCATCTTTGATATACAGTCAGTGCTTTCTGAGTGAGTGGCATGTCCTCGCTGATTTTTGTTTAATACTGAGAATGTCATTCTGAAATAATCTAATAAGACTCATCTCTGTAGTTTCCTCAGTACAGGACACAAAACAGGACACATTTCTGCCATCACATCTGTTTAAGCTTCATTCGGATTTATAATTCTGTTTGTTCTAAGCCTGCAAACATTTAGAAATGTTCGACAAACATAAAAAGTTTTTAACAGTGACTATAAAAGCAATAAAATGTCAGCAGGGGGACCCCGTGGGATCTGTTTCTCAGTTTTGTAAATATGTGACACGTGTCTGAAAATAATACTTTAATTCCTGATCTCAGTATGTTTTTTTTCTTTTATAAAGTTTATATCATTTCCATATTTGGGGGTAATTTTCATATTCTGACTTTAATTTCTCCGTGAGAGAAAACTGTAGCTGTACATGTTTGTCAGACACATGAGGCTGTTGTGCCTCTCCTTACTGTTACTTCCCTCTGTTTCTTATTTCGTCTGTGTCACTGTCTCTCGTTCACTCAGTAAATTGCTGTGATTTTAAATGACTCACTGTCTAATGGTGACCACTGGCGTCTTTTTCTCAAAGGACTCGACGTTTTGCTGGAACGATTAAGCTAATTCACAGCCCATGGAGGGGAGTCTAAAGAGCTGTTTGTCTTGGCGTTGACGTGAGGTGAAGGGTAGTGCAGTGAACGATGACGGGGACAGATGTTTGAAAGAGCAGAACTTTGGGGGGAAATACTGCTAATTTTGATCTGCAAACAACAAAAAATCTATATTGTTGGATCATCTTGTGTGTTTTATCCAGTTGTTTTCATGGTTTTAAGTGAAATGGTGTCTTTGCAACACATAGACTATATGTACTGGGCCACACCTAAGAGCGCTGAAGAGATTGTTGCTGTGATTTTGTGCTTTATGAATAAATTTGAACTGAACTGAACCTTATTATTTTTTTTAATTCAGGTGTTTTTAGCCCACTTGTTACAGGTGTATAAAACCATGTACCTTTGCAAACATTTGTGAAAGACGGGCTTGTTTTAAAGAGCTCACTGAAACCTGCTCCATGGTTTCAAACATGGTTCCACGATCCTTCCATGTAAAGTTTCAGAGCGGGGTCACAGAGTGCGTAAAAGGCCCTACTTTTATGGCCAAACAGCTCCTGTAGGTGGGATGACCCAGAACTTTTGTCCATGTAATGCATGCGGTGTTTCTATTTTCTCAAAAATATCTTAGTATCTCAACTTGATGGAGTATTTCCAAACAGAATCTTGTTCATTTCATTTGTTTGCTTTAAACTGCTGACAAACAGAAAAGCTTCTACCTCCAGTGAGCATCATGGCACATTTGCAGTGTTCACAGTTGTCGTTGTCTTTGTCTTGGGTGCTGAAGCCGGACCCGTGGGTGGTCAGGCTGCTCTGCTTTCCTGCTGTGCCACTGTAACCTCTCAGATGCAACCTGAGGGAGAGGAGACACACAGGAGGATGAGATCTGATGAAACAAACACTGATTTAATCTTTTCTTGTAGACAGGCTGTATTTACAGTACATCTATGAGGCAGTTAATCCAATGGATCACAATCTGGTGACTCTGTTTTTGGCAGGACCAAGTGTGTTGGTCCTTTATGGAATTCATTGAATTCTGACCACCCATGGGTCCGGCTTTATGGAATTAATGGAATTCCATAAGGTGTTTTTATAAAGCTGTGTGAAAATCTTTCTGTTGCTCAACACAATCTCAGAGGAGTGCATCCATTCACTGAAGCGTGCCAAAAACAGTTCCCCAAGCTGAGCTGCAGTGTTATCAGTTTTCATCAAATTAACAGCAATTTTTATAACTGATAAATTATAAAGTGATTTTTTTCCCACAGACACTCTGAATAATGCAGCATCTCATTTCCTCAGCTGACAAGATCGACAATTTCAGGACATCATTTTTGAGGTTTATGAATTTGTGGTTGAACCATGTCATTAACAATTTAATTATAATTAATAGCAGGAAAATAAATTGCAGAGTTACAACACAGAAGCATTTCCAAAACAATTAATATTAGTCTGTTCAAGTTTTAATATTATACATGCCTTCAGATGTAATCAGCAGCTTTTTATTTTCATTATATAAATGAATTCTGAATACTCAAAAAAACATTAAAGTACAACACTGTGTGTGTGTGTGTGCGTGTGTGTGTGTGTGTGTGTGTGTGTGTGTGTGTGTGTGTGTGTGTGTGTGTGTGTGTGTGTGTGTGTGTACTGCGGTTGTACCTGTACTGCTGTCGCTCACTGGTCAGTGTAAATCGGTCATAGTGGGAGTGGGCGGAGTTTCCCTCCCAGTCCATCATCTCCACCCTCATAGAGTAGACACCTTGATTGGTCAGCAGGTGCAAAACTTCATTACCCATCCAGTGCTCGCCCAACACGTCCCCAAAACCCTGCAGGGAGAATCATTAGAGGAGCACACGTTACACTGATTACTCAAACTTTGGGACTGAGATAAATCCTCGTGACTGTGACACAGACGCACCATTTTGTACTCCCTCCAGCTCCTCTGGAAGTCCACGCTGCCATTAAACCGTCTCTGGAAGACTGTCCAGCCTCCACCACTCGTCTCCATGTCACAGTAAACCTTCAGTGGGAGAAACAGAAATTAGTGATCATTAACTACCAATGATTTAAGTTATATTAATTGTAACTATTAGAATCACATTATTCTAAATACAAAGACACTTGAATATGAAGACAGTTTCTCTTTCTGTTGAACATTTTGAGGTAATTTAAATATAATTGTTGAAGCTGCTCATTAAAGGCAGTTGTTAGCTGGCAGGAAAGAGATGACAAGAAATGAGTTTGATAAGAAAACTCCTGTTAAAGGTTTTATAAGCATTTTAATGTACAAAAATGTTTTCTGACTTGCTGCCATTTGAGTCACACTTTGCAACACTTCATATGTTTGCTGTTGAGACGTTACCTGCACAGGTTGAGTCCTGTTGCCGATGTAGATGTGATACAGACCGCTCACATAGTGACCGGCCTTGTAAGCATCTGCACAGTCCCTCCACGTCTGGCTCCTGGGAGGCACAGCTACAACAAAATGCCAGAAGGTTGTGATAAATATAAATGTACTGTGTGAAAAATACTGCATGTGTACCTGTGTGTGTGTACCTGTAGTACTAGCCACCATGTTAAGGAGCGTGTGGACAGACTCCATCAGCTGCGTCTGTTGTCTCTGCAGGGCGGTGTTGTTGGTGCTGGCGACTCTCAGCTGCCTCTCCAAAGACTCGATGGCCGCCATCTGAGTCCTGATGACGGACTGAGCCAGAAAAAAGTTTCACTGCTGTTTAAGCACTTTCTGCTTTTTGGTTCCTCACAGACTTGAAAATGTACTTTTTTATTCTTTACTTTGACTTTTTACTTTTCATGATTTAACAGTTTTACAGATTTGAACAGATTTCTTGTAATGTTTGACTTTCCCTCGCTAAGACAGCCCAGATTAAAGCAGTCAAACTTGCTTAAAACTCTATAATTAACATTTATCACTCAAGTTTAGAAGTTTCTGGTTTTTAAACCACTTACTTGGGCTTGCAAATATCACATGAGGCAAAATCCATGTTGATATTTGATTTCAGAAACTTAAAAATGTCTCTGATGGTGATATATAAAGGTTTACTAACTTGAAGTCTGTTCTTCTCCTGTCTCATGTCCTCCAGCTCTCCTCGCTGCTTAGACTCCAACATCTGAACTTTGCTCTCCAAACGACTGAAACAAAAGAAAGAAACAACTTCATGAATCCTCAGCTCACAGCAGAACAGCAGTTTTTGTTTCAGAGCTTTCCCCATAAAAGTAAATCAAAGAAACTGCAAAAATGCTTTGATTGCATAATTTACACAAGTCAAAGACAAAGTAGATCTTTGTGTTTTGATGATGCAACCAACAAAGTTAGTAAAATGCTCTGCTGTGTGTTTTCTGACTCGTGTGTTATCAGCTACATGGATGATGTTTTAGCATGGTTTGGTTTTAATCAGGTCTACGGTGGCCCTAAAGTGCAAAACAAAAAATCAAAAAGAAAAACAGAAGAAAATTTCAGGAAATAAAACGAGACTTCACTTTACAGAAAAGTTGATTTCCTTTGTTCTTGAATGAATAAAAGTCTCAGTCATCACATCAGACTACGCACCCTCAGCAGGGTCAGAGGACGAGAGGAACGTTGATGTTTTAATAGTTTTATCAAGAGTCATGTTGGCTAGAAACGAGCTAACCACTGTAACTGTCACAGACGTGCAGGGCTGCTGGCTCAATCAGCCTGTCAGACCTTTGATTAGTTTGATTGTGTGAGTTTCTTTTCTTCATGGTATCCAAACCACGACACAAAGAAAATGGACTATTACAGCTGCCCTGGACCTTTACGTGAACTGTGGGGATGTGAGGGTTTTGGGTGATGCACAGGCTGAAAGTCCTAACTGGGTTTGCAGTCCATCGCTTCATGCTCCTCATTCTGCTCCTCTATAATTTTTCTTATACTTTGCACTTAGATTTAAATTTTTCATATCTGGAAATGTGAATAAAAAGCCTTGCTTTTATAAACTCTGCTGTCACACTCTATTTTTTGTTGTACTAAGGAAAAATGAGACTCAATAATATCATCACAAGAGAAATAAGAAGCTTCCTCAAACATGAGAGATGCTGGTGTCCTTCGCTGCACGCGGTTTCGCAGTTTGCCTCACAGTTCAGATGTGAGTCAGTAATTGTTCTATGATAGTTGCAAGATTGCACACATTCCACTGTCTGTATGAGTCTTTTAAAATCTGAGGACTAATATTATTTTTTGGGAGATCAAGTTTTCGTGCAGGTTGTTTTTTTCTTTCTTTTTCAGATGCAAAGAGAAAAGCTGCCTTTCTAGTGCTGCAGGCCTGGTGTTACACAAACACTTGTAAAGAAATAATGGAAAGGGCCCAGGAGATTCCACACTTACAAAACCAAAATGTAAACTAGAAGGGTTCTGGAACAGCTCACTTTATTCAGTCATGATTTCTACCCTTGTAATAGCTTTACACGCATGCAAACAAGCAACATGAGACAGAGAAAGAAATTAAGGCTTTCCTGAGAAATCCTAATTACATCCAAGTGAAGAGGAGGAGCAGCAAAATGTTGATAAAAACACAAGACTGTTAAACATTCAGGTTGTGTGAAAGACCATATTTTATTCTGTTTTTGATGGAGCGGAGTTTTTACCTCCCGAATTACTCTGTCTCATTAGTGAAGCTGCAGCAGCGAAATAAAGATTAATATTAATAAAGATTAATATTAATAAAGATTAATATTGCGACCATCAACAAAGACTGTAACAGTCTTTGTTGTAACAAGGACTGTTACAACCTGGCCTGAAAATGTTCTCTCCAAACTACAGGACTGCTTCACAGAGACAGACTGGGACATATTTGAACACCAGGACCTAGAAACGTTCACAGGATCAGTACTGGACTACATCAAGTTCTGTACTGCAAATGTGACTGTGGACAAAAGCATTCGGGTTTTCCCAAACCAAAAACCCTGGATGACCAGCGAGGTCACTGTAACGGAGCACGATGTCAGACGTGTGCTCCTAGCAGTGAACCCCAGGAAGGCGGCCGGTCCAGACGGAGTACCTGGCAAGGTACTAAGAGCATGCGCACACCAGCTCACCCTTATCTTCACCAGACTCTTCAACCTCTCACTGGATCAGGCAGCCATCCCATCCTGTCTAAAATCAGCCACAATCATCCCAGTGCCGAAGAAGTCTCCCATCTCCAGCCTGAATGATTACCGCCCTGTGGCCCTCACACCGGTAATCATGAAATGCTTTGAGAGACTAGTCCTTCAGCACATCAAGGATTACCTCCCCCCAGAATTCGACCCCCACCAGTTTGCATACCGCGCAAACAGATCTACAGAAGACGCCACAGCCCTCCACGCTGTGCTGAGTCACCTAGAGCAGCGGCAGAGCTACGTCCGAATGCCCTTCGTGGACTACAGCTCAGCCTTTAATACAATCATCCCAGACATCCTCATCACCAAACTGGTCACTCTTGGCCTCCCTCCTCTCACATGTGCCTGGATAAAGGATTTCCTCACAAACCGGCCCCAGACTGTAAGACTCCGCCCTCATCTCTCCTCCACTCGCACACTGAGCACCGGCTCCCCACAGGGCTGTGTGCTGAGCCTCCTCCTGTATTCTCTCTACACCCACGACTGCAGTTCGACCCACAACAACACTCTCATCATCAAGTTTGCTGATGACACCACGGTGGTCGGACTCATCTCAAAGGGAGACGAGGCAGACTACAGAGAGGAAGTCCTGAAGCTGGCAGCCTGGTGTTCAGAAAACAACCTGACACTGAACACCAAGAAAACCAAAGAGCTCATTGTCGACTTCAGGAGACACAGAACCGACCTGGCCCCCCTTTACATCAACGGGGTGTGTGGAGAGGGTCCACACCTTCCGGTTCCTTGGTGTCCTCATCTCTGCTGACATCTCCTGGACAGAAAACATCTCAGCGGTCGTCAAGAAGGCCCAACAGCGGCTGCACTTCCTGAAAGTCCTCAGGAAGTACAAGCTGAACTCCAACCTGCTGCTGACCTTCTACCGCTCATCCATTGAGAGCCTGCTAACCTACTGCATCACGGTATGGTACGGGAGCTGCACCAATGCGGATAGAGTGAGGCTTCAGAGTGTGGTCAAGACAGCACAAAAGATCATCGGCTGCCCTCTCCCCTCCCTGATGGACATTTATTCCTCCCGCTGCCTCAGCAGAGCAGCAAACATCATCAAGGACAGCTCCCACCCTGGCTTCAACATGTTCAGCCTGCTTCCCTCAGGGAAGCGCTACAGGTGCATCAGCACAAAAACCCACAGACTCAAAAACAGTTTCTTCCCCAAAGCCATAACCACCCTGAACTCACACATGCACTGATAACACAGCCCCCCACTTCCCACTTCCTCTATGGACCACCACTGTGCAATACCAATTCTATGTGCAATAACCCAACTGTATATACACAACACTATTTATTACATATTACTTTTTTTTTTAAAACCGGCTTGTATATTTGTACATTTTATATATATATATCTTTTTCCCTCTGTTAATACTGTCCATATGTATATAGCGCTGCAGAACTGTACCCCCCCCCCCCAGCATGTTTGCACTGAGTAGGAGATGCTCTGTATCTCATTGTACAACTGTATAGTGACAATAAAGGCATTCTATTCTATTCTATTTCTGCTGCCAGATCAGACTACAGTTCTCGTTATCTGTGCAGCTGAACCAGCAGCAGAGCCACTGAAAATAGACTCCAGCCCACAGTTGGGTCAACAAAGTATGAGCCAAATGAATGAAACCCGATGAAGGACTGGCAGGAGTTTCAGAGGGGAACGTGGGACACTCGAAGTGGCTGAACTTCCAGTTTAAACTCGCTAAGAGTGCGTTGGTCTGCAGGAGTCCAGTGGGAAATTTTTATCTTCTTTTAAATGTTTCTACAACTAAGCTCTATCTAAGTGACCTGTGTGGTGAAAATATGCTGAATACACACTAACTGCTGGCAGCCATTATCAGAACACTATTTTTAAAAATAGTATTAAATAGCTGATGAGCAAGACTCAAACTTTGAAGGGTCAAAGTTTCTCCATGTGGATCCAACACCCATGTTCATGGCCTTACACTGTACATTAGTGTTGATCATGACTGTTGGTTCCACCAAAGCTACCAAACAGCGAGGCAATAAAATCCAACTGATCACTTCTCACTTCTGTCTTGTTAAACACCTTTCTGGTGAGACTGTGGGCTCAATCGCTGTGTTGCAAGTCTTATTAGATGTAACATGATGTACATTTTGCAAACAATGGTCCCAGTTAGTGTGCAGAAGAACAGGGCACACGTTGTGATTGACAGACTGCTTCCATGTGATCATGCAGTGCACGGGTGTCCAACTCCAGGCCTCAAGTGCCGGTGTCCTGCAGGTTTTAGATCTCACCCTGGGTCAGCACACCAGGCCTCTGGAGAACTTCAAGACATGTTGAGGAGGTGATTCAGCAATTTGAATCAGCTGTGTTAGATCAAGGACACATCTAAAACCTGCAGGACACCGGCCCTTGATTCCTGGAGTTGCCCACCCCTGATGCAGTTACTTTGGCCTGGCAGTCAGATCCACGCCTCACTCATAACATCTGCTTTTTAAAAAAACACTCAGCTAAATGCGCCAAAATAACATTTCGTGTCTTTACCATCAGAGATTAGCATGTTAGCATGCTAATTAGCCAACCATACAGTCTCTTGAGGCTGATTCAAAGCACCATTAATTCTGCAGTTTTTTTAGATTTTAAGATTAAAAATTTGACACATAATGTTATTTAACGTTGTTAATAATCTCTGTCTCTCTTCCACATCATGTCTTTATCCTGTCTTCCTTCTCTCACCCCAACCGGGTCGCAGCAGATGGCCCCGCCATGTAGGGTCTACCTTACAGTATAAAGCGCCTTGAGGCGACTGTTGCTGTGATTGGCACTGTATAAATGAAATAGAATAGAAGTGAATTGAATTTAACGCAGTATACAGTAAACACAATTTTTCATACACACTTTCTACATAAATAAGTAAACTGATATTAAGAGGATTTAGGCTTCAATACTCTCCTGCAGTTCAGTAATAAGTGAAAATGAATTGTAGAACCACACGTCCACTTTCTGAGAGGTGTAGCTGACATGAGTCAGACGTGAACCACCATCATGCTGTATCATGCAGCTCGTTTACAGCGATGACTGATGTTATTCTACATTAGCAGGTGAGACTTTGGTCACATTAGGAGCTGAAACACGTTATCAGCTTCTGGTTCTGATCACTTCAACATGCTGACCCGCACATGAACGGGGAAACGCTAATGTGGTGTGGACTGATGGGGAGCCACTGATCGCTGTGGTTTGTGCAGCATGAGTGAAGTGGTGTGTGTGAATGTGTGTGTTAAAATGTGTGCAAAGTTTATGTACTCTTGTAGATTCAGACAGCTGCTTTACTGAGGTCTCAAAAGTATGCGAGCCAAAAATGTATTGTGTGGGTGTTTATGGTTTCAGGATTTCTAGAAGTCTCTGCTACTAGAAATCAGGAGGAATCGGGCACAAAAGACACAAAGATGTCAGTTTTGTTGACACAAACTAAGACACGATTGCTAATAATGTGTTCAGTGATGCAAACTACTTTGACTTCAGTTTGCAGCAGGGATAAACTCCAACTTAGGACTTTAACAGAATTCAGATCTGTATCATTTCTATATCATGTGACATGTTATCAGCTCTTCTTTGATTGCATTGTCAGACTGGTTTGGTTGCCCATTTTCTGTATCTGGACCAAACATGACACCTACATTTGTTTAGAAAGGTCTCATCGCCTTATTTCCTTCATACGTGTCAAAGTAAAATCCACATGAAAGCCAGGACGATGGGGTCCCAGCAGAACATCTCACGATAACAAGATGATCAATGTTACTGATTTGTATCGACTTCAATTGTGTTTTTGATGTTGTGGCTGATCATCAGTGAATGTTCCCTCTTCACCACAGTCTCACACACCCGCACACGCACTCTGTTTGTCTGTTACTGTAAACATGCTCGATAATTGCTCTGCATGCTTTACTGCACAGTGCACGGTCCAAGTTCGCCTCAGAATGAAAAATGACAAAAATATTGTGTCTCCAAATATTTCTGCGTCTTGCAGTAACAGCTGAGGACATATTTACGTCGCTGTGATGATTTGCTTGTATTTCAGATGTTGTCACTGATAAGCTGCTCGTCTTTTTTTCTGTCAGACTGCAACAGAATGTGTTTTAGACATTTATCTGTCTCAGGGGAAATCTCAGAAATATGCCACTACTAAAGAGGCTGATCATGGATGTACGCAAAACGGCATGAAGTTAAGTTGTTGTTCTTTATGTTGATCTGCTGAAGAAGCAACATTTTGACATCATGCCTAGAGGCAGATCCAATATTTCTGAAAAGTGGAATCTGAACCTGTCAGCTACATCGTGTGCACTGCAAAAAAATTTTATTTGAACCTTGTCCAGTCTTTTTTTTCGCTGCCGTGTCCGGCAGTGTAGCATTCAGAACTGTTTTCTGAAGTCCAAAAAATGCCAAACAGATTTACTTTTGTTTGTTATAATGGTCCACTTGACAGTCATATTTTATTAGAATTTTATTAGGATTTTTTATTTTGGATCATTACAACCATAACAGAGAAGACCGGGCGGACGGAAAAGAAAAAAGAAAGAAAGACCCAGTGACCACAGTGCAGGAGCCCCACGGGGCTGCAGCACCGAGCACACAAAGCCTGATCCATTCATTCAATATCCAACAATATCCATTCTAATAAATATTTGACTTCCAAATACATAAAACTATAAACAGGTGAATATACAGTGCTTATTAAATGTATTAGACCACCTGTAATAAATACAAGAAAACACAATGTGTTTGAAGTCTTTTAAAATGTATTTCAACTATATTAAGAAAATAGCAAAATAAATCCAGGTTTTTGTCATAAAATCAAGCAAAAAATTCAGTCAGAATTTCTTTTCTGTGTAAATAACTGTAAGATAATCATTTTGTTTGATCTCAGGAACACGAAACAAAAATTTACACCCAAAAGTAGTAGCTGGTTAAATGTAAATCTTTACATGTAATTTAGAACAGAAGTAGAATGTAAAAAAATTAATTTAATGTAATCTGATCAGAAATGAACATTTGATTCGATATATTTCAGCTACATTTTCATTAAATAATGGCTTTATTTTTATGAGGGCAAAGAACATTTTTTTAATAGTTACTAGAAAAGCTCATCAGTCATACATATATTATCCAATCAGTTTCATTATGTTTTGACAAAATATAACACTGGGATCCTGATGAGGTCATAGTATATAAAAGATAAACATAGTCTCCAGTTGTGATAGTAAAGTCAGTGCTGAAGTGCCTCAAACCCAGATTAATTTCTCTGACGCCAAAAGAAGTCTAGTTTTATAAAAGTGTGTGGGAAAACTACCCTTAGGCTAACTTGATCTATGACCTCAGTGACTTTATAGGGTCAGCTGCTAGCTGGAGTCTTAATGAATACAATATGATGTTCCTTTTGCAAGCTGTGGTCTTTATTAGTGTTAGAAAGGAGGTTATATGAGGTGTGGCTACTTTGCGACATGTCTCTGTCGTAGAAGTGTACGGCGTCCCTCGGTTCAGTCTCACATGATCGCTTGGCAGCTGCTTTTAAATGTTGTGTTGTGCTAACTTCACTATTGCAGAGTTGGTCTTGTACAGAAAAAATAAATCCTGCCTCACTCAAAGAGGCTTCAGTCCCTTCCTGTATTATTCTTGTTTCTTAACCAGTTTTGTTAACCGAGGTTTTATTAACTTGATTAACTCACAGCAGATGTTTTTGTTAATCAAATGTCCCCCAAAGGCTGATTCTGAGTCAGGACAAACCCTGTACAAGCATTCGATTGCACAAAAAAGTAGTCCTTTTAGCCTTTGTCTTTACTCAGAGTGATTTTAAATTGGTTTTATGATTAATTTTCCACCTATGCAGACACTGACTGAACAAGAACATTTCCCACCTGTTCTTATCTCGCAGCCGGCTGATCTCTGAAGTTTGCAGTAACAGTTCCTTTTCCAGCTTGTTGGTGGACAGAGAATTCTCCAGAAGCTTTATCTCTATCTGAGATGTGTGGTTTAGAACCTGATGAAAAACAAAAACAGAGAATAAACCCACAAAAGTCTGTTTTTAGATGACAGGTTCACTGGCACGCTGGCAGCTCCTTACCTTTGCTTCGACCACATGGAGCTTGCGTGTCTGCTCTGCTGTGTGCGTGAGCAGGTTCGTGCCGATTTCCAGCATCGTGGCCGTTTGGTTGTGAACGACATGCGACTGCATGTTGGCAACGTCACGCCTGTTGTTCTTCTGAATGAAGTTCTCCAACTGCATCAACCAAAGGGAAACACAAGGTGACAGAGTTTGTTATATGAGAGGAAATTGAGAAGTAAAACTGTAAAGACACAAGAGACACAAAGAAATCCATCCAGCGCACATCCAGTCATCTCAGCGGAGGCATCCACCCAGATTCAAACAGACTGACTTCAAACTAAATGATCTTAAAAACAACAGAGATCCCTTCAAGAATGAGGCGTGTTCTCATCAGGGATATTACTGCTCACCCTGTAGTAACCTGTAGCATGTAAAATGCATCTCTCAGAAGCAAGACGACACTGAGCATCGAGAAGAGAGAAGAAAAGCCTCGGCTCTCCAAAAAGATCACTGGTGTCCGTCTGCAATGGCCGAACAATGTTTTGTGTGTAAATTAAATTAAAAGTTTCTGATTTGGAATGAGAAGTGTTTGGAGGAAAAACACAGCATTCCAACATAAAACTGTATCCCACCAATAAAACATGGAGCTGTTAGTTGGATGCATTAAAACAGGCTTCTGGGCCAGGAACCCAAACTCGAGAGCATAAGATAACTTTTTGTCATTGCACAGTCATACTTAATACAATAGTACAACAAAATTGGAATAGAGGGTCATGCAGCAAGAGAACAGCATTTCTTCTATCCTGCACGCTCCATAAGCCCCTACCCTTCAACTACAAATCCTTCCAGTATTTCCAGTTTGTAGTGGTAATCAGCATGCTAACAGCTCAGGAAAAGCTTTAAGAAAAACAGCACACAGTATTCAAGCCACTGACTCAGCCTCAGGACTGAGGCTGAAACCCTGTAGGATGAGCCAACCCAACGAGGAACCAATGTTCAACCCACAGGATCCAGAGCAGCTGAAATATAGCAAATTTCTGCATAAACATGAACACAGCACCATCTGATTTTAGTCCTGGATGTCCTAGAAAAAGACAGGCCAACTAATAAAAGGAAATTAAAATATTGGACTTTTTGTTTATTTAAGAAAAGGATCCAATATTATTATTATCTGTGAGGGCAACAGTTTAAGATCCTTTGTTTTTATTACTTGGCGTGATCCACTTTTAGTCTGTTATAATGCCCAGAAAACATTCACGATGTTGGCGAGTTTCCTCCCATAAACGCTTCACTTTTGTCTTTTCACAACATTTCTGCTGGATTAAAGACTTTAACTTGGACTTTGTTGTGGACGACTTGTTCATTTTGGCTGTTGATTTGCTCTTTGGGGACACTGATGGGGAAACTGCCATTTTTGGTGTTATAGTGTTATCCCAGTGTACTATTCAGTATTTACTGAGGGTTTGTCTCAGCTACAACCACTGGGATTCATCATCTGGATCCCACGAGTGTTCATACAGGTGCAGGGCACCGCATGGTTAAAAAGACACAGAGCCAATAAAACAGAAAAGACAAGTATGTGATGAAAAGCTAATGAGTAAGTTTGATGTCACGGCTAAAATAAAACGACTTGTGGTGAGTCTTTCGACAAGTTCAGCAGTGAGTTGTTTTATTCTGGAAAACCACCCACTCAGCGTATCAAGTTCACCAAATCAAACATGTTAATAAAACATGTCGGGGGGTCTGGTATATAAAGACGCAGGTCTCTCCATCTCTGGGAATATCAACCCATGCCAGCTCGCACTGCCATGCTGTAATCTTCAACCCCCGACAAATAAATAATCTATCCATCCAGCCATCCATTCGTGCCTCAGTCTCCACGTCCTCAGGATGTCAGTGCCACGGAGAAGAAGGAGTTGATAAATATATCGCTGGACCAACAAACAGATTGGTCCCAGCGGGACGGCCAGTTACCAACGGAGCAAAGTTCAGGCCAGAGTGCCCAGAGCACATTTGGCTCTGGTGTGGATCACTTTTCTTGCAGGGGTCTCGTTGCAAAACCTAATTTGTTATTCCCAATAGTGACATTTTTCAAAGGTTTAAGTAGTGTTTAAATTTAGTTGTGGTTTGGCATCAGTGTTTCTTTTGTGTTTCATTATTACATTTTTACACAGATATTTTTAAAAATGTTTTTGGAGCGAAAACAGATTTACTTTGCCTAAACTGAAAATCACATGAATGAATGAAAAGCACATGAATGTCTGTATTTCCCTAAAAAATCAGGAAAAAAATGCATCGCAGGATCATCTCATGTGTTCAAATAGATACTCATCACAAGATCAATACATGAGCATCGTGTGCAGGTGACTGAGTGGAGCACATGAACAAAATCTACGAACATGAGTTGAAGCAATGACAGGAATTCAAGAAATGGTTAAAAAACATGAAGCCTGATCAAGATTAGATTTTAGATCAAACTTAATTAACTAGTTTTTGATATAATGATAAACAAATGCCAACAAAAGACAAAGTTGGGGAAATCAGTTCCATTGGCTAAAGTACTGTTAATCATAAAAAGCTATATAAGACCAGTATCATCAGGCAGAGCATGGACAGGACCTGTAGTGCAATGTAAGTGATTACATTTCCTCAAAGACTTTCCTGAAATCAGTTTAATGTACTTTAAGTATTTGTGCTGTTCTCTTCATCTGTTCCACAGTATTTCATAGATATTGCACTCCATGCTATTTATCTTAAAGCTGTAGTTACTTATTATCAGACTTTTCGGATTATCATTTTAATACTTGCGTCACCTCTTTTCATTAATACGTGTGTATGCATGTATGAAAAATATTATGATTTCCTATGGACGCCTCCCCACCTCTGATAACCCAGATTATGATTGTGATTGTGTTTCTTTCACTGTTTATTGTGTGTCAATAATTAATGTTCTTTCATTTTAAATAGTCTACATAATGGAAAATTGTTCCTTCCCGATGCTGCCAACGGGTTCATGTGTAAAAAGTGCTTCAGACTCTGGCTTTAACTCACTTGTTATGACTGCTAAACACTGACAGGTGATTCATTTTTAATAAGTACCGCCTGATTTTCAGCAATGCTATGTTTTCATGCTTTTATTCCCTTCAGCTGCCGATGTTATCCTCGTTGATTGACCTTATCATGTTCATCATTCTTCACGCATGCTGACGGCACTATTACTCATTTTCACTAACCAATTAAAGTGATTCCAGTGCTATTATGTTTAGTCTGCTTCAGTTCGGATTCAGATTGAACAAGCATCGCTCTGTTCAATCAGAAAATGATTTTACAAGTAGGGAGATGCCTATCGCAGCAGTCACAAATTCAAATGGCCTTTCTTAGGGACTTTTGTGTGAGCAAGTAAATCGAGCTAACCTGGAATAAAGAGAGAGAGGAAAAATCTGATGCTCTGTCACAGCGAGAACTTAATCAAATAATCAGCAAAGGAGAAAATAGCTGGAACGAGCCGGTTCATTTCTCCCTCCTGCTCTGCTTCCTGAGATGCCGTGCAGATAAAAGTTTGATGAAAGCCAAAACCTCCACCTGGCTGCTGCGCAGTCCAACCAGCAGAGCCAGAGAGGCGGAAACAGACACAGTATGGACAGAAATATGCTGCCTATGTGTGAGAGAGCGACTAAATACACTTGAGATTTAAAATTAGTTCTCGGTTTTGTTCAGTCCCCAGAGACAGAGCATGCTGACTTCCTGTGTGAGGATACAACCACACGCAATCTACTACTTCCTTTTAAGACTCACAAAAACTGGCATATATTTATAAAAACAGTCACACACACAAACACAATTAGCTCTGCGCTCACAATTACACACTACACAAGCAGAGCCTGACCAGCGAGCCCTGGGATTACGCACACAACCCCACGTATGGAGGGCTGGTTTCTGAGACGCTAACTCAAACCACATGTTGGCTTTGCTGTGATCTGGCCCTCTGGGTGACTTCACAGGGGACAGGGGGGAGGAGAGTGGGTGGGGGCGCGGGGGTGGTGTCGCCAAACAGCCCCGATAACAGCACTGACGCACAGGCAAGTAGCAACGATAGCGATCTAGGGTAACAAGTGCACCGTGCGTCGTTGAAGTGTGTCGGGATGTGAGTTGGCAGCTGAGGAGGTGAAGGTGCGCTGAGGGACTGAAACATGGCTGCAGCCGCCCCTCTGCTCAAACAGCTAAAATCAACTCTGTGTTTATCTTTAGTGCCAAGGAAGGAAGCAGTGTGATGTTTGAGTGCAGTGAAATGTGAAGTTTGGAGGTCAGCTCACCATCAAAAACGAGGGTTTAAGTCCTGTTTCTCAACAGCTCCTTTCCCCATGACCACAATCTTTTTAAGCTTGAGTGATTCACCTAACAAGCCTGAAAAAATTTCTGTTAAGCAAATATTTGACATTGAAGTTGGCATTGGCATAGTTGACGTCGCCCGCTGGTTTCTGTTTATATGGAGGAAGATTTTCTTTGCAAAGGAGAATTTTTGTTTGAGGCCACGGATGGAAAGGTGTGCAGACTGGCCTGGAAGCTAAAATAAGAATGCAGGTGTCAGTGGATAGCAAAATGAAGATATTATCAAGTGTAAATGTGGAAATATTGCCAGCATGTGGGATTATAAGTTTTCTATAGAAGTGTCTGTAAACCCTGTGCAAACATAGACACACACACAAAAAGCAACAGAAGACATTTAGATAATTAACTTTAGTGTTTGTTCGTCATCCACGACTGCAGCGCACATCGCTCCTTCTCCTAATTCCGATCTTCCCATCTATTAGCCTACATAATGATATATTTTGACTTGGACAGACATGCTGAGTTCGATCCAGCTGAACAGGAGACAAAAAAGACACACTTGCAGATCGTGTTATATTATTGCAGCGTGCCTGTAAGTATTAGAGCGGCCAGATGTTTTGGCTGAAAATCAGAACTTTATAAGCCGTCAGAACGAGCCAACAGCCTCAGGCTGCATTTGAGCACTGCTGCACTGTAGGCAAATATATCTGCCTGCATGGTACCCGACCTTTGCTCTCTCCTCTTTTTGCGCACTCGCCAACTTTTGTTCCCCCCCCCCCGCGCTCTCTGTGCATGCCTCATGCATGAACTTGACTCCAGGGTCTCATGTGCAGAGGATCATAATCAGGATACTTCATCACTTTTTGTTTAGATAACTGCATAACATTTATAAATTTAAATAAACTCTCTTTATTTGTGAAGATCTGTGCAGTGATGAGCTGCTGAGTGAAGTTATTTCAGTGGTTGTGCCGGAGGTGTGACACCTGCTTAATGCTGGTCTTTCTGATACAGACAGGAATCCCTAAAGGTAGTCTGGACAGAATTTCATTTCCTTATGAAGCTCCACAGTGTCGGGACACAACGCAGATAAGCACAAAAAATCATATTAGGACTTGGTGGGGGGCAAAGCAAAGAATTTAAACATATAGTTACTTGATAAATTTAAAAACTGTGATTGTTGTTAAGAGGAAACCACATTTTTCCTGCATGTGCGGCAAAACTTGACAGTTTAACTGCAATATTCAATCCGAGATTAAAAACACAATTTATGGGCCAAATTTCATTTTGTAAACAGGTTTGCTTTACTTCCAAGCCTTCAGCATGAAAACCATCAACGCAAAGAGACATTTGGTCAAGATAGCTCTATTCAGTGTGTTTCGTTGCCTTTCCAGGACCTCGTACCATCAAACAACTGAATACTGTAAAATCTGATAACTATCCTGCACCTTATTTAGTCACTAAAAGTAAAACAGAACAGCCAGTCAGGATCTTCTGCAAACCTCTGAGGTAGCTGCAATATAAACTATTCAAATACTTCTACTTTGCACTACTACATTGTAGAAGTTTTATTTTTACACAAATGCACAAATGAAAATTATGTGACAGTAATAATAACATACTTTCCAAGGTAAGGGGTTACTTTCAGTCCATACTTTGCCTGAGAACATCTGACCCATAAGATGAACACATCCAACATGAGCTTCTCAAACAAAGAGCCCGATGCTTCCTTAACAACAGCTGCTTCCCACAAGCTCAACGGAAAATTGCTGCTGTTAAATAATTCATAAATATATAATCTGTATGAGAGGACAGCGAGGAGCACATGAGCGGACACACGCATGTCACGGCTTCCCAAAACAGCCACATTTAAACCAAAAAAACCTGAAAACATCTCATCATACTCTGCAAGAGGGTTTATGTGTATGTGCGTGTGTTTAGACATCTTTGTGAGGACAGAAAATGGGCATGCTGCTATACTTGTGGGGACTAACAGTCACTTATCGGGACCGTGATCCAGGTCCCCACGAGGTTGAAGCCATTTTTGAGACTCAAAATGTAGTTTTAGCGTCAGGCTTACAATTACGTTATGGTTAGGTTTAGGCATTCGTTTTTGATGGTTAGGGTTAGGCTAGGGAAAGCATTATGTAAATTAGATGTCCTCACTAAGATATGAAAACGAGTGTGTGTGTGTGTGTGAAGGAAGAGAGTAGCTAAGACGGTCCTTTCATAGAGTAAAAGACCAATGGGGAGACAAAGACACAAACTGATGTGTACTTTTGACCAATATTGTACAGTACTGAACATGGGGCGACCGTGGTTCAAGAGTTGGCATTTCATCTTGTAATCGGAAGGTTGCCGGTTCGAGCCCCGGCTCTGACAGTCTTGGTCGTTGTGTCCTTGGGCAAGACACTTCACCCGTTGCCTACTGGTGGTGGTCAGAGGGCCCGGTGGCGCCAGTGCCCAGCAGCCTCGCCTCTGTCAGTGCGCCCCAGGGTGGCTGTGGCTACAATGTAGCATCACCAGTGTGTGAATGGGTGGATGACTGGATGTGTAAAGCGCTTTGGGTAAAGTGCTATACAAATACAGGCCATTTACCATGACATAGAATAAATCCACATATAACTTCATTTCAAATTTAAGGTAAAACTCTAATATATCACAAAAAAGCTAAAAGTTTCTAAAATAAGTTTCTTCTTGCCCAAAGATGTGGGATGTTGTTACTCTTGGGAGAGGACTCGGCAGCCTGAACTGGATTAAAATAAGATATAACATAATGCTGAAACAATATAATAATGATTATATAATTTGATGTTAATTCAATAACATGCATTATGCCTGTGGTATAAAATAATAATATTGATATGAAATTAAATGATTAAAAATGAGAAAAGTCAAATATGTTTGAGATTTTAAGAAGCACGTGTTTGTTAGAGGAATTTAACTGGAACCAAAGCTATATTTTGTTATTTTAATATTTCCAAGTAAAATCATGTCTTTGTTTATGAGGCGTTGGTTGGCACAGTGCTGCGGTCGGTGGCACCGTCACTTTGGTTTGAGTCTGGAGTCTGTGCAGAGTTTGGATTCCCGTGTCGGCGTGGGATTCGTCCGGGTTCTCCGTTCTGCCTCCCACAGTCCAAAGACACGCGTGTTAGGTTATCTGGAGATTTTACATTGTAAACTGAGTGTAATTGGTCTGTGCTGGTCCTTCTGATGTACTGGTAACCATGATGACTCCACCTCTCCCTTTCCCAGCTTTTAGGATAAATAAAGTATTCCTTGTTGTCATTAGCTTAGACACCAGCCTCCCCTCACAACCCTGAAGTTGATAAGAAAACTAATGAATAGATGGATATTATTTACCTCAGTAAAGACGAAATAATAAAATAATGAATTCTTTTATTTACTTTATATTTATTCTATTTGACATCTTTTAATTTTTCCACATGCACCTCTTTCCTTTTCTTTCTTGCAGCTCAGTCTGAGGTTGCAGTTATCATGTTTTATAATTCTCTCGCTGTATTTCTCATTTTACCACACATATGTCAGTCAGTTCATGTACCCAGACTGGAAACTACTTTCAGTCAGCTCCTATTACTTTTAAATGTGCGATATAAATAACAGACTTGACTTTACTGTACGCGGACCCGTGGTGATTATTGTTGTCACCCCCTAAAGGCACATTCTCAGTCGTGTTCTTGTAAAAGCAGAGCTGTGAAAGCTACCACATGATGAAACTTCAGACTCACTACATACCTCATTAATGTGTTTTCCATTGAATTCATATGCCTCATGTGTCCCACTAACCACACGCACTTTAAGGCATTCCCGTCTTCCTGTCAGTTGCTAATCATCTGTAAGTGCTGCCGTGTTTTTTCACCTGTCCAAAGCTGTAAAAACCACAACGTGCTGTTTTCATTCCCCACGCCTCACATGTTCCATCTTTAGCACATCTCCTGACAGGTGCTTTCAAAAACACCAGAGCAGCGAGAAGATGCTTTGCACATGGTCCTCTAAGGGGAATATACAATAACACCGTCACGATTACAGGATTGATAGGTTATAAAGTGTGACTTTTACAATTGGACTTAACAAGTTGAAGAGCCCCTTAACATGAAGTTGTAACTTCACCACGTCCCTGACACAAATTTAAAAATACATCTGACCCCTGATTTGAACTGCAAGGTTCAAATCAGGGGTCACAGACCAGTTCATTGCTCCACATTCATCCCTGCGCCTACACTTCCTGATAACAGCTCCTGACCTTTATAAGCCAATACTTCAATCAGTGGGAAGAACGCCACAGGTCTCCACATTCACATTCCACACTGACACAAAAGCAAAATATAAAAATGTTTTAGAACGTCTGCAAACCTCCACTTCATTTAAGACATCTTCTTCATCCCTAAGAGCCTTTTTGGTATTTGTTGTTGGCCACTAGGAGATAACGTTCCTCTTTCTGAGACAGAAAAAGTCTGTGTAAGGAAGATGTGAGTGAGGGTGGTTCAGAGTCACAGGTTTTTCCAACCAGGCTGCCTTAGTCCTGTTTGCAACAATAACTTTGTATACTGCAAAATGAACCACCACCAAAGGACATCTGAGGATGTAAAGACAATGAGCGAGAACACGTCTGTGATGTGTCATATCTGAGGAAACGGTCTTTAAACAAAACAAATGAGTCTGTGCTTGGGATCATGTAGTTCACCAGCTGGGCTCATTTTTAGGTTTGAAAGTGCTTTTAGTAGACAAAGGTGAATGGCTTAGACATGAATTGAGCTCCAGTTTTGGGAAAGCCTCAGATGGGACTGGCGGCGGCTCCTGAGCCTGGCACATCCCCACGTGCTAATGAGAAGTCAAGAAGTGAAATGATTGAAAAAGGGGAGGAGGGTGGGGCATGAAAACGAGAAGGAACAGCTTGTAGAACTGGGGGAACATATATATGTGAATGTTATGTGTTTGGGCTGCTTATCATTGTTACTGGGTGCATTCAGTTCTTCATTACTGTATTTCTGACACATATTGAGCTCACTGGCAATGTCAATGATGATTCCCATGAGTGACGCTCGCGCAGGCACTGGATGGGACAGCTAGGGGGCCTGTGTGTTTTAGTGCACTGACAGCCTGCAGAATGCAGCCACGCTGAACCAAAGTGCTTGTGTTTGTGTATTTGCAGAGCAAATGAACAAGTAAAGAGAAACGATTCCAATCTCATGCACGCCTGGAAGTGTCGTTTTGTCCAAGTGTGCAACATATAGATAAGAACCAGAAGGGGCGTGTTTGGAGGCGTGGGCCCGCTCCTGAAATTCCGATGCTTTATCTCCAAAAAATGAAATGATGTAATCCCAGCAATAATCTCTAAAGCATGTCTGAGAACTCCAAGATTTGTGGCCACCTACATTTCCAAAGTGGGACTCCTCATGTGCTTTCAGGCCCCAAAATATCACACTTCAGCTTTATCTTTAGTTAAAGTCATTAGGATGCAAATGATGCTGTCATTTTCAAGTCAGCACTTCTGTTTGCAGACACACCTGGAAACACCAAACTATTCTGTTAATGCCTTTACAGCAGCTGTACGAGTGATATCCCAGAGCATCTGAAGTTAACTTTTATCATGGGTAAAAATGATAGATTAAGTCTTAAGGGACCTGAATATCCCGCTAACCATACTTCATAGTCCAGGCCCAGGTGACTACAGCAGGGGAGATGGTGGATTTACAGCGAGTTTTCTAAATCAGTAAATAAAGGAACATGGATGAGAGCGTGTACTCTCATTCCTCTCATTCATCAGGGTCACTGTGGTTTCTTTTAAATCTGACGTGGACCTCAGTTGCTTTGGTACCAGGCAAAGAGTGCAATGGAAAAATCTCCAGGGGATGAAAATTCACTTGAGCCCTTTTTAACAAACTGTTATGTGTTTGTGTTGGCTGTCTGCAAAATTTGTCAGGCCTTCAAAAATCTCATGGAGGGAATGTATGCAAGCCACAAGTGTCTAAATGTGTTTGATGTGATTGTCAGCAGTTTTTAAATCACTCAAACTTTGTCCAAGGATGTCTTTAAGTGACTCTTCTGTTGTATTGACATCTTTGTTAGAGCACACATTTATGGATGTGCTCAAACACACAGTTCATGTTCCAGTGCTCAGTTTGTAGAGAAGAAAACTGAATGAAAAACAGATGCATTTCTAACTTTCATTTTCTCTACTCAAGCCTGAGTGTCTTTTAATCCTTTTTATGGGAAGTCTAAAATTATGAAAGAGGTAGGAGTGGGAAAGTGGTGATGTGGGGCCCGATTAGTCCTGTTATTTTGAATCTTGTTCCCACAGGACACCAACAAATAGACTGCACCAGCCATGGGACAAACACAAACAGCACAGATTCTGGTGCAGTGATGCCGATACCCAGTAATGTCTTTAGACTACAGTCGGAACCATTTTTTTATGCGAAGATTATTTATGCAAATGTTTTTCTTCAATGTCAAACACGCCAAAAAAGACCACTGTCATCTCATGGACCAATTTCTTACACACATACAGTTTTTGTGCAACTTTGAGGTCCGTGGTGAAGCACAGCCGAGCTGGAAGCATGTCAGAGCTGCACGAAGAGCTGAACTTGAAGGGGAAACGTTCTAAACTTGTTTCTGGTGAAATATCTACAGTGGCTTGCAAAAGTATTCGGCTCCCTTGAACTTTCCCACATTTTGTCATATTACAGCCACAAACATGAATCAATTTTATTGGAATTCCAGGTGAAAGACCAACACAAAGTGGTGTACACGTGAGAAGTGGAACGAAAATCATACATGATTCCAAACATTTTTTACAAATAAATAACTGCAAAGTGGGGTGTGTGTAATTATTCAGCCCCTGAGTCAATACTTTGTAGAACCACCTTTTGCTGCAATTAACAGCTGCCAGTCTTTTAGGGTTTGTCTCTACCAGCTTTGCACATCTACAGACTGAAATCCTTGCCCATTCTTCTTTGCAAAACAGCTCCAGCTCAGTCAGATTAGATGGACAGCGTTTGTGAACAGCAGTTTTCAGATCTTGCCACAGATTCTCGATTGGATTTAGATCTGGACTTTGACTGGGCCATTCTAACACATGGATATGTTTTGTTTTAAACCATTCCATTGTTGCCCTGGCTTTATGTTTAGGGTCGTTGTCCTGCTGGAAGGTGAACCTCCGCCCCAGTCTCAAGTCTTTTGCAGACTCCAAGGGTTTTCTTCCAAGATTGCCCTGTATTTGGCTCCATCCATCTTCCCATCAACTCTGACCAGCTTCCCTGTCCCTGCTGAAGAGAAGCACCCCAGAGCATGATGCTGTCACCACCATATGTGACAGTGGGGATGGTGTGTTCAGAGTGATGTGCAGTGTTAGTTTTCCACCACACATAGTGTTTTGCATTTTGGCCAAAAGTTCCATTTTGGTCTCATCTGACCAGAGCACCTTCTTCCACATGTTTGCTGTGTCCCCACATGGCTTGTGGCAAACTGCAAACGGGACTTCTTATGGTTTGCTGTTAACAATGGCTTTCTTCTTGCCACTCTTCCATAAAGGCCAACTTTGTGCAGTGCACGACTAATAGTTGTCCTATGGACAGATTCCCCCACCTGAGCTGTAGATCTCTGCAGCTCGTCCAGAGTCACCATGGGCCTCTTGGCTGCATTTCTGATCAGCGCTCTCTGTGTTCGGCCTGTGAGTTTAGGTGGACGGCCTTGTCTTGGTAGGTTTACAGTTGTGCCATACTCCTTCCATTTCTGAATGATCACTTGAACAGTGCTCCGTGGGATGTTCAAGGCTTGGGAAATCTTTTGTAGCCTAAGCCTGCTTTAAAATTTCTCAATAACTTTATCCCTGACCTGTCTGGTGTGTTCTTTGGACTTCATGGTGTTGTTGCTCCCAATATTCTCTTAGACAACCTCTGAGGCCGTCACAGAGCAGCTGTATTTGTACTGACATTAGATTACACACAGGTGCACTCTATTTAGTCATTAGCACTCATCAGGCAATGTCTATGGGCAACTGACTGCACTCAGACCAAAGGGGGCTGAATAATTACACACACCCCACTTTGCAGTTATTTATTTGTAAAAAATGTTTGGAATCATGTATGATTTTCGTTCCACTTCTCACGTGTACACCACTTTGTATTGGTCTTTCACCTGGAATTCCAATAAAATTGATTCATGTTTGTGGCTGTAATGTGACAAAATGTGGAAAAGTTCAAGGGAGCCGAATATTTTTGCAAGCCACTGTATATATTTCACCAGAAACAAGTTTAGAACGTTTCCCCTTCAAGTTCAGCTCTTCGTGCAGCTCTGACATGCTTCCAGCTCGGCTGTGCTTCACCACGGACCTCAAAGTTGCACAAAAACACATTCTGTGTCACACTGACTCAACATGTTCATGTTGTGAATCATCACAGGTTTAGAGCACATGTAGTTCGCTGGAAGGAACAAACTGGTCGTTTTTTTCACGGGGTTGTGAGAGACTGTCACTACAGGCCTCTACAGCATCCAATCCTCACCGCTCTACAGGAGTGCATCCGTCTGACTTTGACTTCTCCCTAAATACAATTTGAGATAAAGGGTCACCATTCTGGCACAAGTTAGAGGATCCTACATGCACTAAAGATAAGCAAGTGTAAGGTGCTCAGAACAGGAGTGTTCTTAAACTAGCAGCACAGATGGGATTGACTGTCCAAGCAGATGGTCAGCACCGTCATGCAGTCATGCAACAAAACATGAATAACGGTGTGTTCAAACCCAAGTTTTCAAAACTGCATGCAAAATGGTAAACCATCCAAACAGGCTGAGTACACATCCATCTGAGCTGAAGAGGTTTGCACGATGTGGCAGCCTCTCAGCCGAGACTCTGAACTGTGGGTTCTTCTGAGACCAACGTTTACAGAAACATCATGTAGTCAGCAGGCTGGTGTCAGCGTCAGGACACCAGAGCTACAGGGTGCATAAAGGTATGTGATTAATACAAAAATGATGATGGTGATATTTGTCAGAGGCCAGAAATGACGCCATTCACTCTGAGTACAACGTTCCCGTCTGTGACAAATTTCATGGCGGTGTTTTAGTCTGGACGGGCAGGATATCTCTATAGCCACACTTCCAATATGGCAAAAAATTCCAGCATTAGTAACTTTTCTAAGAAGTTCGGACCACTGGTTACTTGGAATTTTTGTCATTGGAGATCAAATCGCAGCCAGGATAACTCACTGATGACTCCAGCTGCAAAACAAATACCCACATGACAGGAATAGATAAGAAAAGATAAGATAATAAAAAAGAAAACAAAAGAAAAGCTTCCTGTTTGACACGCAGTGCATCACAGCTCTCTGTGTCTGTTTAATGAAACCCTCCACTGTGTCACTAACCTAAATATTAGAGTTTAATGACCTTTTAACTGTCTGCTGTGTGTTACATCCCCAGCACTGAAAACATGTCTGAATGCCTGCGTGTGCAAATGTGTGTTGGTGTGTGCAAGTGAATGAGCGAGTGGGTGCATGTGAGTAAATCCATCTACAACATATACACACATGACCGTGCGTCTCAGTTAGCCTACCAGGTCACCGCTACACCCCCGCAAACGAGCTACGACAAATATCTCAATCATCTCGCCACAATCAGGACCAGATGGGCTAAGTCAACACAGTGATGTGTGCGCGCACGTGTGAGTGTGAAGTTGTGCAGATGTTAGTTTTTAAAGTGCGAGGGGACAGTAGAGCCTCAGCAAGCATGGCTGTGGACTCTGCAGAGGCTTCATGAAAGCAGAAGAATCTGCCAGGCCCGTCGGAGGGCAAAGACGCAGCAGGGGGAGAACCAACGGGTGGGGAAAGAGGATTTTGCAGCTCCGCTTCGAGGCCATAACCTGTCCTGCTGCGCGACTGTCTGGTTCATATATAAAGACAGCCCACAGGGGTTAATGCTCTTATGTAAAATAGAGGGTTTCAAAACCAGCAGAAGAATGCAAACATAGAATATAGTTATACTTGAGCCCAGGCTGTGATGGCTGCAGGTAAGGTGTAGGAAAATAAATGAACAGCAGCTGGTATTTCTGCACTCACTGTCCTCAACATTAGCTAAACTGCACGGACGCAGACAAGAGGGACATCCGAGGCGCTGAAAGGCACGTCTGTAACATTACCTGCATGTCCTAATCTATTTACTATCACAACAAATAAAGTCAGTGTTTAATATTAATGACCAGTGTTGTCACCGTCAGCGTGTATGAACAGATGGTGCTGGATGGGCGCCACTCGATGACGGAGTTATTGCTGGATGATAGACGGCGTGGCTGATGTTAGTTTGGTAAAGCAAGAAGAAAAGTGATTGTGGTTGTGGATGTTGCAATCCTCGGTGGAGAAGGCAAACAATGGTGGAAAGAGTCAGAGAGCTGATCTGTGGTCGCAGAGGTTTTGTACAAGAAAACCTCTCAGGACAAGGGTGTCAAACATGTGGCCCAGGAGCCACAGCAGGCCCACTGAAGGGTCCAGTTTGGGCCGCTTTAATGGCTGGAAGTCTGAAGTCAGAAAGTACTGCAGGGTTTCTATTAAAGCACACTGATATTCTCGTGTATGTCTGGCCTGTAGTGTGGATTTACATATTGTCTTGGCAAGCAAAATGTTGCTCATTCGGTTTCAGGCAGAGACACAAATCCCCTTCGTGTTTGCATCAGGAAAGGCGTCCAGTCTTTAAACTCTGAAAATTCAAATATATGGAGATACTTGCTGTGGTGAAGCCTTGTGACAGGGAGCAGCTGAACATCGCTTTATTCTCATCAGTAAAACACCAGAGTGGAAATATCTGGCAAGTTTAAAGTATTTTTAGAGTTGAAACAGCCCCACGCACGCGGCGATGCACATTAACTCGCTAACGGAGATTTGCCGCGTTAATGCGGGTATGGCATTAACGTCATTTTAACGAGATTAACGCTGACAGCACTAGTTTTTAATGTATATTTTAATGCACGTAAATGCAAGTTGAGATGTATCATTTTCTTTTGAGACATAACAGACTGTTCATCTGATTTGTAGGGTTTTCTAAAAAATCTTGGCCATGGCCAAAGGGCAAAATTGACCCTTCAGAGATCAGATTGCGCTGAATGTAGCTGTAGTTTTATCTTTATTAACTCAAGGAACAGTACTAGCAATATTACAAAAATCTTTAGGTTTTCAACCAATGACGTGAAATCAGGAGAATCTCATATAAACCTAAATTTAAAATCACAAATAAAACAGAAATAAACGCACAAAATAAACAAATACATAGTGCAGTGTTTTCTATCTATCTGATCAGCTCCAAAAAAAGTAAATATTTTGTAGACAGCAAGTAAACTTTTAGTTTATAAATCACATCTTCATGTGAATAATCAGTGCACACACATCTTTCTGGACAGAACAATGAACGGAGCTTTTCAACAGTAAGCACATCCTCTAACTAATCCCAGTTCATGTACATGTATATAGCAATTCATTACATTTGAAATTTACAGGATGTTTTTCCATTCAGTTACATAAATCCATCTGTTTTCCTCTCATCCAATTCAGGATCCTGGAGCCATAAGCTGAGAGAAGAGTACGCCAGTTAAGAATTACCAGTTAACCTAACCACATGCATGTGTTTGGACTGTGCCTCAGAATACAGGGTGAACCCACACAGATGCTGGGAGAACATGCAGACTCCCCACAGAAAGATGGATTTGAGTCCTGTGAGGCAACAGTGCTAACCGCTGCACCACAGTTTTATTCATACACCGACTGACAACCACTAACCTTAAACACCTTTAGACAAGTTGTTTAAAGACCCGACAATAGCGGTGCACTGCACTTATGACAGGGAGAGACTTCCAGCAGAGCCAAGATGGCCAACACGAGAGAGAAAACAAAAGTTAATGGACTCCAGTAGTTGTATATAAATGCATGCACATAGTAAGATAGAGAAGAAATATGATCTGTCTTTGTGGCCTCTGATTGCAAATCTGTGGGCATGAATTACAAAACCAAAAGCACAGTTTATAAACCAAGAGTCATAAATGCCTCTCTTTTTCTCAGCTGACCCTAGAGGGGCTTCATAGCTCTGGCTCCGGTTAGGAAATGACCTTGGAAATCTGCTGAAGGTTGCGTTAGGGCTCATAAAGGGATCTGGGGGATTTTGGGGATGCAATCAGGAACCAATCCCATGAATGCTTTAAATTAATTACATTTTACTGGATTCTGAAGTTGCTGCAACATTCTGGAGCAGTTGAAGCTTGCATTTGTTGTTTGACCACAACAGCATGTAACAGTCTACCTGGGACTGTGAACACATGCTGAATAAAAGTTTACAAGTGTGAAATCAAAGTGTGGTTTGCAGAAATGGGAAATGCAGAGAACCTGAGGATGTGGGGCTGAGTTGTTGGCGATAACAGCTGCTGACTTACGAGTTTATAAATGACAGGACTGAATTGCAAATAAGAGCTCGGAATTTGGCCTTCGGGGGTCTGCCGTGCTAATCATGTAACTGAGACGTCGTGGGTTTGAATCTGATCCAAGACTTTTGTCTTACATGTCTGCTCCCTCACGCTCTTCTATCCTTCCTGTTTGTCTTCACAGTCTAACTATGAAAGAAGAAAGCCAAACGTACTCCCACACGTCCTAAAAACGACTTTCATACGTCTGATTACGGTCGAGGTTTTGGTTTTGACTACCTGCTGTCCCCTAAGAACCGTGGAAGGAGAGCAGATAAAAATTTGTGTTCACTCATTTGCAGGGCAATAAAAAAGGAATGTTTCAGCCTGTGAGTGGTTGTGATGCTTGGAAACAGGCCAGCATAAGTGTGTGTACTCGTACATCTGTCTTTGTAGGGACCATTTGAGATCTGGGGAGTGAGAACATTTTCAGAGGATCCAAGAACTATCTGAGAATCCAGACGTAGTTTTATTGCTCAGGTTTGTGTAGGGTAACAAATGTTTATGGTTATACATGCTAATCCAGTGGGAGCTGGCCAATTTTTCTAACTGATGGAGCAGCGTTGCCTCATGCGTTTCAGAAACAAAGTAAGTAGGAAAGGAATAAGAGAAGAAGACTCAATTCCATTCTGTTCCTAAACCCTCCTTCTCCATGACTGTGACCTCTGTGAGTTTATCCCAGTGCAGAGTCACACTTATGGCTAAGCCTTAGGACACCTTCTGCTTTCTCTGTTGGGAACAGGAACTTTCAATCATCGTCTGTGGGGATTTCTGCTGCTCTCACATGGATTCGGATCATGTTCTGGTCAAATTTCACCGAAGCCTTAGCAACATTTACTCAACCTGTTTTTCTTTATTATTAGCATTTATAACAATAAAATAAAAGAAAAAATATGACACACGTCTCTAACCCTTCAATACCAACTGCACAATACATTGTGCCACAAGAGTCAGATGTAGCAATGTGATACAAAACTCATTTATGCAAATTAAAAACATTTAATTTCTTCTACTTGTTAATTGTCAGAAGGTTGAATAAACACAATTTTAAATATTCTGGCAATTATTTCAGGGTTCAGGCTTTACACAAAAACTTACTGAACCTGAAGATATTTTGTGTTGCCAGCAGGAACCATGCCCACAGCCAGCAACCGATCCACTAACAAACTGCCTGTTTCTCCTAGTTTTCTGTGCAACACAAGTCACATATGAAACACCTGCAAAAACATTAAGCAACACAACAGCTACACTAAACCAAACTGCCTGACATTTGCATGCCTTATAGAGATTACAGGTGATATAGTTTGTTTCATAAAGCTCCCTTTCACTTCTCAGAAAGCGACATTGGGAGTGATCCAAGTTTTTAATGATTTTAGTGAGAAAGAAAATCCGTGGATTTGTGCAAAGACAAACAGAGAGAGCGACGTATGAAATGAAACAAACGAGAAACAAGCTCAAAGCACCAAAAAAGGATTTTAACAGCCCATCCATAATTTAGTTACCACTGCAGTGAACAGACGATGGCGATTTCCATCAGCAGTAATTCTTATTTGGTGATGGCTCTCTGCTCTGGGACCTCCCTGCCTTACATGGAAAGCCTGAGGCAAGGAAAGCAGCAGCAGGACCCCCTCTCAGTGTGAGGTATTTGTCGTACTTTAGTGATTTACACCAAAAAAGGTCTACCTGATGTGCTTGATGTGCGCGAGGTCTTTTTTAGTGTGCAGTGAATTGCATTTCAGTGACGAACCCTTTTTTGTACTTTGGGATGGTTTGACACATACGTCATACGCTCATCCTGAGGTGCAGTTTATCAGCTTTTTTAGCTGATTTGCAGTATTCATCAGAGAGAGTTAAAGATTAGGGCATAGATCTCCACCATTAAAAGTCCAAGGTTTCGGTAAGTTAGTATAAGCAGCTGGGGATGCAATAAGTTAGCAGTGGTCCTCACAAAGACAGAAATACAACTGTGTGTGTGTGTGTGTGTGTGTGTGTGTGTGTGTGTGTGTGTGCGTGCAGTTAGTGAGCTTCTGATTGCTCAGTGAAAATCAGAGAAAGAGAGAGCGGGAGTGAGAAAGAACAAGAAGAGAGTTTCCAAGAAGCCCTGCGTGGTTGTGGTCAGATTGGCGCTCAGCCACGAGTCACTGGGAATCTCTCCCTCTCTTACTCCCCCTCTTTCTACTTCTTCTTTCAGCCCCGTCTGCTGCTCACACCTCCTAACTTTTATCTGTTATTCATCTCAAGTCACAATCCCCATCTTTATACTCTTTCACACATCTACCACCCTGATTCTCTCCATCATTCTCCCCCAAACTTCACAGTAATCGTGCCTGTTTTAATCCTTTTCTTCCTCCTTCTTCATCTCTTCTGTTCGTCTGTCCTCCCTTTGCCCTCAGCTCGCCGACTTCCACAGCAACGCTCACTATGGCAGCTCACAGCTGTACAGTGACTAATGACTTTTTAAACTGGGATTTGAAAACAAAAGGAACCACCACTCATCCCCATTCTCTTAGTGGGACACACACACACACACACACACACACACACACACACACACACAGACTAAGGAGGAATACTTTATCCCTGTCCAGCTGATAAAAGCCCGTCTGCTGCACTAACAAATTTGGTGGCCTTTTGAACAGACCATAAATCTCACTTACAGTCTTTCTCTCGCTCGCTTTCCTCCTCTTGCCTATTTGTCACATAAAGCACCAGGTCTCAGGTTCTGGCTCTGGGCCCCAAAAACGTCTCCTAGAGACGCTGAGTAGAGATGTTTAAAGTCGGCAGCTGAAAACTGGAGCTGAGACAACCACCTGAGCCTGTTTGTTTTGCCCTTTGATGCGCTTCATGTGCATACAAATGCATGTGCAATGCATTTGTAGGTTTTATATACTGACTTTGCTCACGATGGCATATTGTAAATGAAATTCACACATTGTCATTTTAAGCCTTTGATTTTTAAATAACTGAACAAAACTTCTTGACTAACACTAGAATTTGTATTTAGTTGATTTTCACCTCAGAAGATGTGAGTAAGTACGTCTGCTCAGACCCCACAGAGGTCACTGATGGTTTTGTCATATGTAGGCGTCCTGCTGGGTCAAATTTCCTTCACAGAAAGTGGAAAAACAAAAAATAAAACCATCAACTGAAATCAGAATCATGAAACTCTCAGGGATCAATAAAAGACGAACGCTATTTCAGTTTCACGTGAGAGAAATTTTTCACTCTGTTTTTACAACTTTTTTTTTCTAACTTGAACAAATCTTTTTGACAGCTGCACGTATAATCATGTGAAGTCTGAAGTTTCTAGAGGCAGACCGCAACCCACACAGCCGCTCATGTGTGTTCAATATAAAGCACTCAAACTCTCTAACAGCAGCAGATTTACGCACAGTTTGGGAGCCTGAAGTGTGTTCTTAAATGCAACACTGGACATATGTTGATCCACTCTGGATGTTAAACAAGACCCGTGTATTCATGATCCACAGCATGAGGAAGGTTTCTCTGCAGGACGCATGAGGTGAGGCTGTGATAAATCAGAGTCTAGGGCTGAAAGCATCTTGTGAAAGGAAGAGGAAATGATCCACAAGAGGAAACGTTGCCTCATATCCAGAAGTTCAGAAGTATTGTGTATTACCGTCACAGCCAAAAGGTCGAGGACTTTATATACGAAGAAAACACGGACGCATGTCTCTGCACTGCATTAACCGAACATGAATTTAAAGCGTGTGAGATAACAGCCCATGTTACAGAAGATAAGAGGCTGTAGAGTCAGTACATGTACGAATGTAACCCCACAAAGTTCATTGCTTATAAATTGTACTGCTCATAACTGCACTTTAACTTACTATCCTGACAGGCAAAAACTGGACAGTTTGTACCTAAATGATCTTATTTTTTAAAAGCTCTGCTTCATCCTCCTGTTGTTACAGCTTCTTGTTGTGCTTGGTCAACACTAGAATTATATTTAAGGTAGAAAGAGGGGGAAGAATATTCCCTCTGGTATCTGGTGATTTCTTTTATTTTAAGTTCTTCAAACTTGTGAAATTACAGGACAGAGTCTAGAACAGACTTTCAGCAGGAAAATCAAAATCAGTTGTTTATTGGAATTAGTCAGTCCTAATGAACTTCCATACATGTGCTTAGATTGAGAGGAAGAAGTTGGATGAGAATCATTGTCTCTACATCCATTAGAAACTAATTTAGGTAGCAAAACATGAATAAATGCAACCTCAAATTACTGCAGCCCTTTATGACCATGCAAGGGCAGTTCTCTTAATAATCTACATCTACAGAGGAGGTTATGTGACCAGTTTGGTTTGTCCGTTTCTTGGCTGGATTTGCTTGAAAATTCCACTAGCAGTGGGGCCTGGCTCGGCTTTGAGATGATTTATTTTTTGGAGTCAATCCGAATCAGAATTACTCTTTAAAATATGTCACTTAGCGCAAAAATGGTCACTTTCCAATATGTTTTCACAAATATCAAATATAACAAACTAGCACGAGAAACTATGAAAAACATCATATTGATAATTGAAGAATTATTCAAGAGTCATCTGGATCAGTTTTATGTCCATCTGCATGGCATGGAATGAATTTTCAGGCTTGGTGGAAGTTTGCAGTTTGTACACAGGAAAGGCAGCACTTACATGTCCCCCCTTTTCTACTGAATCAGCAAAACTTACCAGCCTAAAAATAAAAAAAACTAAAAAAAGAAAAACCTAAGAATTTCATGCAGAGCTCATAGAAAATCACCAGAGATGCATTTTATAATATAGCAGGTATCCAATAATTCCCTTGATACCATTTCATATGGAGAAGCTTTGCTAACATACAAAATGAGGATTATTCATCACCTCGAGCTGCGTCCCCTTTCCTTTCACCACTCTACAAGTAAAGACTGTTTTCTGCAAGGTTCCTGTGTTGATATTGGACTTCAAATCTGTCCAGAGAATAGTTCAAATTAATGCAACTCTTACGGACTACAGATTGGGAATAATGTGCAACCATTAGCTGTAAACACAGTATGACATAAAGTATAATTTTATTAGAAGCAAAATTCATTTTCTTATACTAAAGGGCTGTGATTTCAAAAATGGTCTTTAAAAAAAAGTCCTCGGCTAGCCTTCGCTGGCCTATCAGAGCTGAGTAGTAAAAGGATCTCAGTGTAGTACAGTACTGCAGGAAGTACTGGTGCATCCCTGTGATCACTGTGCTGATGTCTCATATGCTTGTTTATGCCTAAATATCTTGTTTATTCCTTTTTTTATTCCTAAGATGTTGGTGGTCGTTTGGTCCATGGAAAAGCAGTTGTGTTTACTCTATGAAAGGATGACAATCTCAAATCCTCACCTGCTCGCAGGATGCCGATAACATCAGACAACAAACACACAAATTAGTAGAAGTTAGTTAAAACTGCAGGAAGGAAATTAAGGTGGAGGAAATACACCTGTCACCCCGACTGCTGACCTGCAGGGAACTGAGACACCGCAGCCTTAGTCCACTAAACTTAATCATCTCAGTTACAAACATCGCTGTGTCCACAGGAAAAAGTAACTGAATGTTTGGTTATGTATCCCAAACTTTTCTTAAACACCATGAAGCAGCACTCCAGCCAGAAAAGGATGAAGCAATTGGTTCTCATCAACTTTCTTTTATGTAAAGAGAGAGAAAGTACACTTCATCATGTTAGAGAGGAGCCATTCTGCTGTTTTCAAGCCTCATACTTTTATAACCAGTCTTGTGCCTGAGACTTTCACTCTAAGACAGCTGGCATAGGCTCCAGCCCCCCTGCAACCTGGAACTGGATAAGCAGAATGGATGGATGGAAGATATTCACGCTCTATGGAGTTATATACTTGCAAAAGTAAGAAGAATTTCATCAGTCAGATGTGTATCTGTCTGAACAGAATAAGAATAATGAGAAGTTTAAGCACTTGGCAGCTCTCTTGGAAATTGGCACATATTCTGAAGCCCATGTTTAATGAATAAAGAGAATAGTTTCATTTCTGTGATCACCAGGACAGAAAAACTGCTGGTTTGAAATGACAAAACAAGTCTGGGTTAAAACAAACAAAACAAAATTCACTCAGTAGTTCACGGCTTCATAAACCTGTTAATTTTCCACAAGAGAACTTGGTCATCATGATGCTAATATGAAATCATGAGTTACCTACACCTGTACTGTGACATCGATTAGTTACACCTAACACAACACAGTTCAAATGTTATGAACCTTGACTGTGAGCATGGAACCGAGCAGGAAGTGGTTCTTTGGGAGGCAGGCTGGGAAAACCGCTTTGTTCATTCAGGACTCGTTAGCGCTACATCTCACCATGACTCTGTTTCTAACTACTGAATGTCAAATACTGGAGCCAGGGATCGAACCATCAGCCGCCAACCTTCTGATGACACGCTCATAGTAGCCTCAGCAATCCGTTTTTTAAAACCTGACCTACTGTCACGCTTTACAAAACAGATGATATTTATAATCAAATTGGATCTTTTTATACTCTGTCCTCTTTGACTTCAGTGTCCGTCTCATAATCCGTGATGGTTTGACCTCATAAAAACCTGCATTTGCTATGATTGGACGAACTAATCCTTTAATCCTGCAGTGAGGCTTCCTGACGCTTTGCTGTGGGCTGAATGTCCACTTGATGTCCAGACGCTACCTCCCCAGAGAGCCTCACAAATTGAAACACAGACACCAAACCTCTCTGCAGTATTTGTTTTTCCTCTAGACAAAAACTTTCATTCCAGAAAGTGCCATAAGCAAATCAACAAACCGAGTGTCCTGCAGTACGCACAGAGATTCAACACACAAAACGTTCTACCCAGACATGCTGTAAACACTTCCTCCCAGTTGTTTGTTCATGTGGAGCAACTCTAAAACAATTTCCCCCCCAGAACACACTTCATATTCCCCGTCCTTAGCTTGTAATTACACAGAGGTGCAGGGTTAAGGCCACAGCTGATTGCGCCAGAAGATTCCAGTCGATTAATTATGTGTTATCATAAAGTTAGGACTGAGCCTCAAGTAGATTTGATGTTTTCTTTGCAATTCAGATGGTGCTGGCTTCCCCCAAACTGGGTCTGAGTGCTTTGACCCGGCTGCTCAGAGGGAAAGAGCAGCGGCGGGCCAAAGGCTGAGATTCCTCTCTCAGGCTCACATAAACAAACAGTGACTGGCCAACAGCACAGCAAAAGAACTAAAATACTGATAATACAGAAGTAATGCCAGCTCAGTCATATTGTTGCTCATCAAATACGCTTATTAAAAGTCAGTTACCAGCCTTTTCAGTAATTTACACGCATATATGTTAATGTACAGACTGCTGTATTGGATAGGCAGGCCTTCTGTTAGGGTGGCTTATATAAAGGAAATCACGTTCGCATCAATTGCGTCAGACCAGCTTTACTAAAAAATGACACAACCACAAGCTTAAAATATGTAGTCCCAAAAGCACCGACAAGAATCATCGTGACTGTGCAGTTGTGTATGAGAGAGAGTGATGAGGAATCTGATTTCAGGATTTGATGTTAATAACAGAAGTTCCTATTTTAAGGCCGACATTTGATTGATTGATCAGAGAGTTAACTGCTTCACGTAAAGGTCAAATCCAGCCCACTGACGAAACTGTGAAAATAGTAGAAAAGAAGGAAGTAGCTTGTTTCCCCACATTCTGAAGCAGGAAGCTTTATATTGCAAAGAATGAATCATCGTGAGTGTTTTTAAAATCTGAGAGGCTGCAACTGCAAGACTTATGGGCAAATAAGTTATTTCATAATTTATTTAAACAGTATAGCCAAATAGGACGGTGACAGGTGGAAAAAAGACAAAAAAAAGGGAATAGATAGGAGAACACACAGGAGGTGAGCAATGTGACTAATGAACACGGGAGGGTAAAAGATTATGGAAGCAGAGACAGGATTAGATCTGTGCTGAGGGCTGCAGGGAAATGAGGAAGAAGGCACAGGTGCAATCAATTAGAGAAGAGCAGCGATGAGAAGACAAAGGTAGGACAACAACAGGAGACGACTACAGAGAAACACGAGAGACACAAACACACAGGATGCTGGGAAAAAGGTAAACACCAAGAAACACAACAAAGAATATTAAATGAACTGAAAACAGGAACAAAGACTCAAACTTTACACAAAACCCAGCACCATGACAGAGAGTGGTCTACAATGTTAATTTCATCTGAGCCAGAGGTCTGAATCATCTCGGTCTTACGGCCTTCCATACCACACCAGAGCACGGCGATGAAAGCACAGAGGAGCTATCATGACATGTTTTATTGATTCACAAAGGGCTGCGTGTGGAAAAACTGAGACGTCTTGTTTGAAGTGCATATTTCTTACTAAATCTGATTTGAAAGCGGACACGTATTTGTACATCTTCATACGGGAAAAAGAAAAAAAATCTGAGGCGTTTGGGTTTTGATTACAGGTTAGTATGCAATGATTTCACTGCTCTGACCACATTTGAAATCAAACGGAGCTGTACGTGGCACATGAACCGAAATATTCTTGATCCCCCGGATTTGATGGATGTTGGTTTGAGCTGGTTTGTGTCTCACTAATAAAGAAACATCACAGTCCGTGCAGTCGGTGACTAACAGTTTACATAAAAGCCTTTATACACCCTCACAATCACAGATTATAACTTATCTAAATGTGGTTTAGGCATTCAAACACCCTGCATGCTAAATGTCATTCATACAGCACGTTTCATAAGTGTGAATCAGCTGTGTGGTCAAATGTTTCACTCAGCGTGGATCCCGAGTCCTGCTCGGTCATTGGGTGCCGCATTGCTTATTTGTGATGCTATAAAGGTCTCTGTGAGTTAAACTGTAAAAATAAACACTCTAGCTGACAATGTGCAGTCTCTGGGTTTGACTGGAACAAATGTCTTTGTAATTACGGCTAATTTCATATCTCTGTTTGCCATTAAGCAGGAAATGTGACTCTTTTTAACCTTCTGCATATTATAACCAAGACATCTGTATAGAACATTTAATATCTCAACAATAAAGCTCTGCTATGTGTGCACAGCTTGGACTGCAACATTAATAATAGAAAAAACTGGCTGTTGAGGCCAAAAACCTGATAAACCAGTGATCATCGCAGGATTGTGCATGTTGGATCCCTGTTATGTTCAGCCAACTCAGGCAGGACGCAGCCAAACGCAGACGCGTAGGAGGACATCTGAAATACATACATAAAGAGCCAAAGGGACCATTTGGCTTGTGTGACCAGAGTAATCAAGTATTTAACAAACTTTACATCAACTCGTGGTCGAGTTTAGGAATACAGCAGAGAGCTTTTTACACTCGATCAAGCATAGGGCAACGAGTCCAGCGTGGCCCTGCGAGACCGAACCAGGTTACAGGTCTGCTACAGTAATCTGGCTTCTACCAGGAACAACATCTAACTGGGTTTATGAAACACTTACAATCGTATCCATGTAAATTACAGGCTGTATATGAAAAATGCAGGTGGCCACCATGATATCATCCATTGTATTCAGGGCTGGATCAGGTGACCCTGAACCATTCCTTAGTTATGCTGCTATAGGCTCAGAGGACTTAGCGTGATACGCTGTGAGAAATTCTTCTCCACTCACCTCTTTTCACTCTGTACATGTTTCTATGCCACTGCACCATGCCATTACATTTTGTCCTCTTGCTCCCTCAGTCTGTGTTTTGTACTCTCTCCCTGTGCCCTCTGTTTCCTTTCTTTTCTTTGTCTGTGGCAGACTGGCGATCTGTCCGGGGGGTACCCCGCCCCTCGCTGTATGGTAGCTGGGATAGACTCCAGCCCCAACACAACCCTGACAAGGATAAGCAGAAGAGGATGGATGGATGGATCGACTTAACTGAATTGGTTTTAGACCCCAATTTGGAAGCTTCGAGGGTTTGGTGTTTAGGACACCACCATGTTGGTGTCTTGTAGGGAGAAGTACTCTTCTTAGTCTCCCACTGCAGAATCAACATTTTGTGATAATCTTATGATTGTGGTCTATGCATGGCGGAGTGCTAAGTTATCAATGAACGATAGCAACCTTGGTTATCATGTTGCATCCACAGCCTATGTACAGGAGGAAATATCTGCTAAAAAGTACTAAATACCAGACTGACACACTAGAATTTCGCTGCCTAAAACCAAAATACAAACATCTTAGTTACTAACTCAAACATCATATTAGCATTAACAATGCTCCAAAACACACCGAGACCCCAAATACCTACTGATCCAGTTCTAGTGTACCACATTGTAAACATTAACTGCTATGCCTCTCTGTGCAGGGTCAGTTTTGCCTTGGTGCCTTTTTGAGAACCAACTTCCATTTCAACAGATTTAAGAACCAAATATTATTTAGTTTTATCTAATAAAAGTCAGGACAATATTAAGAAAGTCATGCTGGTAAATCTGTAGGCCACATCTGCCTGTAACTCCCACAACCACAACTTTGGGTCAGCAGTTTTGCAGTTTTACATATTGATGTAAATGTGTGAAAACACCTCAGTAGGGAAAAGGGTTAACACACAGTCTAGAGCTCCAGTTTACCAGTTCAGTCCTCTTACTACAGCAAACAATTCCTGTGCTTCCTGTGCTGGCACACAGCAAACACACCTAAGTTAACAAAATCCAAACAAATAGATTAAAAATAGTCTGTGTGGTTGTTATAGACCAACAAATTAGCTAATCATCAAAATCATTTTATATGCTACAGTATAAACGTGTTTATCATGGGAATCTATGAGATGTGAGTTTTTTTGAGCCTCAAGTGGCCACATGAGGAACAGCAGTTTTCAGTCACGTCCACATTGGTGCAGTTTCAACCAAAAGTTTAGCTTGATGGGAACCTGCTGAGTGCAATTAAACTGCCCATCTGTGGCAGCAGATTACGTCATGAATCCAAATGAGCCTTTGAAATCGAAACCTGTGTGATTTACCCTCATATAAATATTATGTACAGTATTAGCCCACGTCTGGGGCAGTGGGGGGAATCAGCACCAAAGTCGTTGGACCATGCAACACTGAAACTTCCCCTAAAACAACATGAATGAGTTAAGTGAACATGGTGGGGTGGGGTCACATCAAAGTAAAGGACGGTAAATCTCAGCCTAAAGTGTGTGTATAGTGTTTGTGCTGGAATAAACACACGCCCCGTCTAAATGTGTTTTGTCTTTGATTAAACTCTGATTAGAGTCGGTTAGATGTACAGTCGAAAAAACGCCTGTTCCTGGAAGCGTTACGCCACATGATGTCAACACTGTTTGATCCACTTTAACATTAAATCATCTAATTATATAAAACTAAAGTAATAAAGTGAACAAACTATGTTATACATTATACACTCGCAGTCTTGAAAATCTCAAAAATATTTATTTACACGTGATTAAATGTGTGGTGCACTTTGCGCTCTGTCTCTTCTCAACTCAACAGAACATTTTCTTTGGATCGGGGAGGTGAAGACATTCTGAAAGCAGTGAATGTTTATGAAAAGACCCCCTGAGAAAACCAGAGTAATGGCAAATTAATGGTTTTCAGTCCCACCACAGTGTCCTTGGATGTCTGTGTGATTATGAGAGCGCAGTTGGCGTGAACACGCACATACTTTCTATGTATGTGCATGTTCACTCATTATTTTCTGATGAGGTGTTTTAAACTGCAAGGAACATGCAGAAGGACTGATGGAACAGCTGTTGAGATGTGATCCAGTGTTCATTACCAGTATGCATCAAATATTAGATCAGAGGATAGAATGTTTGGCATATAGTTCATTAGATTCAACAGTAACACAAATGCTCATCTGCTCAACTGGGGTTTATTTGCTCTACCTGCTCTACCTCTAGAGCTCTAGAGCAGGTCATCTACTTATCGGAAGGTATGTGGTTCGATCCCTGGCTCCCCCCAATCTCCATGCCAAATATCCTTGGGCAAGATATTAACCCCAAGTTGCTCTCCGATGCATCCATCGGATTATGAATGTGTGTGAATGGTAGTTAGAAAGCACTTTAAAGCATAGAAACAGTGCTTGTGTGAATGGGTGAATGTGCATGTGGGATAGAGCACTTTGAGTACTCCAGGAGAGTAGAAAAGTGCTTTATAAGAATCAGTCCATTTACCTTATTTATATATCAGCCTCAAGTCCTTCACAGAGTAAGAAAAATAATGCAAATACTGTAAAACTGTTCTGCAAAAATAAAATCAAAGTAAGCAACGCTGAAACTAAATTATTACACAGAAAAAGAAAAGTTAAATTAAAAATTAAAAATTAAACAATACACATTTTTAAAATTGGTTCGGAAAATTTTTTAAAACAAGAACAATGTTAAAGAATAAATAACACAAGAAATATTATTTTTAAATTTAAAACACAATGATGACTGACAAACATCTGACCTCCTATCCAACACCCTAATGGGAGCCTTTTTCTCTCCACGTTGGTGCGTCGAGGCACCAGCACCATTTTCTGACAGTATCTGACGCCCTGTTATGAGAACAAGTGGAGACCCCCTGAGCCAAGGATTTATCACAGTTCAAAATTTAATCCCACAATTTTTCATTAATTTAACAAACCTTGTGTTTTTTCTTTTCAGGGGATTTCCATAAACTTTAAATACAACTCAAATGAAAATCAAACAAACATCTGAGCAGCACTTGGAGGTTTCAGGGGGAGCTGGAGTAATCTTCTAGGGAGTCAGAGTGTTTTTAAAAACAACGTTTGTCTCCTAAAGACGGCTGACAAGGTCTGACCTGCCTCAGGAATGAAGAGTCATCCAAGCAGTGGAGAGCGAATGGTGGCAGCCAGCTAGACCTGGGTAACCCACCGCCTAAAGACACAAAGGGAAACTGCTGATCCTTCCAAAGTTCAGCTATGCAGCCTTTGGACTTCCCATCATCTTGGCCCGAGCTGAGGTTCGCACTTCTGAGTGTTTTTGCTTTTAGGTCGAGGAGAATCTGTCTGATATGTACGCAGGAAAAAAAAATGGAGTCCTGCAGACAGAATCTCTGCAGACGCCCTGGAGCTGCAGGGAAGAGTTTTATGCTCCCAGCAGAACTTAATCAGTTATTCCCTCCTAAGTTTACTAAGAAAATAATGTCTTATAGAATTATGTTACTTGTCAGTGATTGCCTAACCACCTGTTTGCATTTAATTTAAAGCCTTTAGTAAGTTTTTCTCGTTGTTCACCAGCCTCCACCCCTACTTCAATCTCCCCAGGTTGCCTTTGGGGAACCCGTAAAATTAGTCTTATCTTTTCAGTGTCATTATCTACGATTTAGATGATTGGACTTAATGAAAGACGAATAAAAAGCAGAGCTCGCTGCTGCTGCAGCTGGCACTGTCACACCGCACGTAGCTCTAAGTGGACTGAATTAATTGCAGTAGCTTAAGCGCTCAGTGACAGGTTGAATAATCATTACAAACACAAATGGCACGCACTGTATTACTCCAACAACACAAACACTCCAAAAGACGTCAGCGATGAAATATCGGTGTCCATATCGAGAGCTGGCAGGCTGTGTGTGTTTGATAGCTTTTTGTTTGTGCATTATTACACAGAGTGACTGATATTCACTCATTTAAACACATATTTGGCCGGTGGCTTCAAATAAAATCACTTTCACCCACAGCACTGCTCTAAATCTTGATTAAATACAGCATCGTTTTCTTGTTTAACTTGGCCACTGTCTGAGCCGCAGAGAGAGAGCGTTTGTGCCAATTTGAAATTAAACTGAAAGATTTAACTCTGACTTTAAATGTCAGCATTTTGACCTCAAATGCTGCAAATAAACTAACAGAAAGTAAAACAAACATGATTTTATCCTGTAACATCAGTGAGTCCTGTGCACAGATGAAAAAGGCCTCTAAGAAAGTGCAAACATTTACATTAGAGAGACAGTTCACGTCTAATCAAAGAATCTCACTTCACATTGTTCATATAACACAAACAAAACTTTTCTGTGACTTTCAAAACAGTCCATCATGTCAGTAATATAATTAGCAGAGTAACAGAACATTTCCACAGTTTTTATGTTCAGTAGCAAAAACAACAAAATTTGTAATCATGAAAATATTCCGAAATAAAGATGTGGTGAAACGCTCACTGCAACTGCACCGATCGATTTAGATAAAATGTCCATTAAGACAAATGGACCATGTGAATGATCAATTACAGTTAGCGGTTCAATGTCATGTTTCGAAATTTAAAAATTGCACAGAGTAGCTCTACCTTTTCCTCTTTTTGTTAACCCCGAGTGCACCGCCAAGCAGGCATCTCTCTGCCACGTCTGACACTCGTACATGGACCCCCCGTCATCACATTTACATGCACTGGTTAACGGTCATCTTTTAGCATTCAGCCCTGTGAAGCCACAAATTTCAACACAAACCACAATGTTTGATTAAATTAAGCCAAGTAGTTCTGAGGTCTAAACGTAACTGTTGAGTGAAAGAGAAACGTAAACGTCAATACAAAGAGAAAACTCTATGAGTGAATACAAAGGAAATCACAACACTCAGTGAACTGAACAGTAGATGATCTGCAGCCTTTTTGGGCACATAAGTAGCCAATGCCAAACATACATCGTGCATATGAGAGCAAAGGTATCTGACAGAACTGAGGTATTTGGTACATGGTCAACATGCTGAATGGTGACTGGAGTCTCTCAGTATTTACCTCCACAGTGAATGAATGCTGACATGGATGGACTGTCAAACAGCAGCTGTTTGTCTGACAGAGCGAACTGAAGGATTTTCACATGGCCCACTCACTGTGACAGCGCCCTCTTACTGCATGAAATTATTGTCACTTAATTAAACCATCCCGCTGCCTTCACTCAGCACCTCTTTTTTTATATCCTCCACGGAGGTTGTGTTTCTTTCTTTCTTTCTTTGTTAGTAGAATTCCACAAAAAGTTATGGATGATTTGCATGGAAATCCTACAGGAGGTATGGCTTGGCCCAACCTCCTCATGATTAACTTTTGAGGTCAATCCAGATCTGGATCCAGGAATTTTTGGAAAGATTTTTTTACCACAATGAAGCAGAGCAAAATTGGACATTTTCCGTCATACCTTAACAAATTCTAATAAAATTAAAAAGACATCATCTTGAGCTTCTCAAGAAAATATCAAAGACTAATGGGATCCAGACATCCTTCCTGATCCAAGTACTCAATTCATGTCTGGTATAGAGAGATCGTTCGGCCTCAGATGATCCACACCAATGCCAACAATGTAAATTCAGTTTTCAACACTTCCAACACTACAGGTGCCAACTGGAAATGCAACTGTAAATAAAAGCATGTAAGACTTGCATAAAGTTCAGGATGGACCGGTGCACTACAAAGACAGCGAGTATGTTAACACTGTTTAACTTACAGGACATAACAAATAATTTAGGACAAATGCTACAGATAAACACTGTATGGATCAGATTAAATGTCTTTTAATGATACCCCTGTTGATCTAACTCAACACACACACACACACACACACACACACACACACACACACACACACACACACACACACACACACACAACTCTCAGGGCAGTAATGGGAAAGTTGCTGACTGTTGGTTTGTTTGTTTTCCAGCTGTTGTGCTGACAGCGGCTTTTCTCTGGGAAAAGCCAACTGACAAATAGTCAGTAAAAATGGACATCCAAAGGGAATCACAGCAGCTGATGAGAGCTGTGTGTGTCCATGTGTGTGATCCGTGCAGCATTTCTATGTAACCTTTTCCGTTCTTATTAATTCATATTACTGTTTGTCTGTGTTTTTTTATGAACCTGCTTCATCTGTCAACACGTTTGCATGTCCGGGTGAGAGACCGAGGCCGTACATTGGTGCGTTTTTACTTTGTTTTCATACATGCACGTAATCAGAGTACTTCATTGTGCAACAGATCAGCTGATTAGAAGAAAAGTGTGTTTTTGCAACATATCTCAGTATCTGGGTTTACTTAAGTGCTATTAAAAAGTCTCAAAAGCTTTTGTAAAAATCAGTGAAACGAAAAGCAGCTGCAGATCATAACACAGAGAAATTATCCAAAATGATGCTATGGATTTGCTTGTGAACTCAGTGTGTTACAACAACAACACACACTCACAAAGTTGTGTTCCCCTCAATTCAGAGTACATTATATTGACTTTATAGTACAGTAATTTCTTGGAAACTAGCCATAATTACCAAGTAATCACTAACCCCGATCTTAAATCTAGCTGCCACCCTTAAATGTAACGATTTGTGCAAAGCATACTTTTTGTCCCCAAAAGAAAGTCCCCTGTGTTGCCTGTACGATTAAACATATATCCATACTGTATGTAGCCTGCAGCTACTATAAGCTCTAAGTCAGTGGCAACGTTTTTTTTTGTTGGATTTATGGTCCTTCATAAACCAGAAGTAATGGGGATGCACAGATAAGGAAAAAAGGAAAAACACAAATGAGAAAGGCAGAATGGCAACAGTGGAAAGTCTTCATAGTTTATAGTTTAAAGCTGAACAAGAACAGCCCCATTACAGAATTTTTGCTTGATAAGTGAAACTGGTGACCATCCAGCAGATCTACTCCTACTGTGACGAACAGTCGGACTGACCTGATAAGAGTGACAGTTTTATTTATACGTTCTGTGTTTGTGATGCTGACTGTGGTGGTTAGGCTGCCCTAGTTATTGGTTATATTTCACAATAATGCTCCAGTTAGTTTGCTGAAAGGATTGGAGCCAATATTATTAAATACCGTAAAAAAGATTATTCTTTGCAGATATTTTTAACTGTCTGTTTGTTCTGCCCTGAACAGAACCAGCGCTACATCTGGTGCAGGTTCTGGATTAGCCCACCGGACAGAACAGGGACTGTTGTCACGATCTGTGGACCAATGGTGTAGAGCTAGAGTCACAATAATCACAATAATCACCTGGCTACCTTTTAGTGAAAACACAAGAGAAGGAGAGCCAGGTTTAACTGGACAGCACTCTACAAAAGAGAAGAGGACATTCACTCTTAGATGGCATTTGTCTCTCAGATGATAACAAAATTCTAATAAAATATAACTAATAAAATACATCCAAGTAAACTGTAAGTTTGACACTTGAGATTGTTGTCAAAATTACTGTTAGATTAAAAAAAACACTTCTTAGGAGATCTTGTATTGAAATATTCATATTAGCGATGCTCCTGGCCACTAATTTCTTAGTCAAAGAAACCAAAAAAAAAATTATCAAATCTGAGAACAGTTAAATGTCAAAACTCTTCAAAAATACTGCCGGCAACCAAGAAAAAAAAAGACTAAATTAAATATGATATGAAAACATTACTACTAAAGTTCTCATGTAATGAAATTATGACAAATTAATATCTGAAAAACGAATACAAGTTAAAATCTGAAGTAACAAAATGATAAATCATGCAGCCATTTTCTTCTGCTTATCTGAAGTCAGGTTAGGTCTGAAGTCAGGGAAGCCCAGACCTCCCTCAGCTCATCTGGGGAAACATCCAGGCCAGCCAATAGGTGTAGTCTTTCCAGTGGGTCTTGGGTCTGCTCCGGGCGCCCTCTCCGTGGGACATGCCTGGTCGGAGCACCTTACGCTGGAGGTGCCTGCCTCAACTGGCTCCTTTCGATGTGGAGGAGCAGTAGGTCTTCTCTAAAGTCCTCCCGATTGACTGAACTCGTCAAACTGTCGTTAAGGGAATATTTGTGCCTTTGCGTTGACTGCATTAAATTAGAAGGTAATGTGAGCACACTGCCTGTCTGCATAGCAGCAGCATCGAGTTTGATCTGAAGCAGAGAAAGACGGTTCAAAACAAAAGGTGTTGCGGATACTTGTGGTCTGAGATGGACTTCCAGGGAAATAAAAGCTCCGTCTCGGCTCTTTGATAACGTCTGAGCTGAGACGTGAAGCAGCTGCTGTGCAGCAGACGAAGAGGCTGCGGCTGAAGTGATGTTCTGCAGTAAAGTGCTGCTATCACTGCCTGTCTGACAAACTGATAGAGAAGAAACTCTGTATATTCTCATCTTAACATAGATAATTTTTATTGGATTTTCTGATTTATTCATTGATATATAGTTAATACATGTTATGGCTCTAATCTGAGACAACACCCTTTCCAAGTTTGGATAGGGAGAATTACATGTTTCCTTTTACATGAAATAGATTATAACATAAACCCACATTTATATGTAATCTTCAAAAGGTTCTCTTCACCCTGATACACGTTAGTGATGATTCATAAAATAATTTTTAATGAAAATATATCTTTTTGATTTTCTGCCATCACTCCTTTTCAGATAACTTGTGGTGTATTAGATGAGGTAGGAATGTTTATCCTGTCCTAACACAGAAATGAATGATGAGCTTCTAAAGCAATTAAATTGTGAAGAATGTCTATTTAAAATAAACTGTTCACAAATCTCAATGATCCAAACATGACATGTGAAAAAAGTGTGTCAAAACTAAACAGAGAAGTGAGATTTTAAAACTTAAAAAACTTAAAAGTCAAAAACAATAGAAACCTCAAGCAGTTTTCACATGTCACACTGAACTTTTCAAGGCCTTTTCTATTTTCTAGAAATACAAATATCCTGCCAACTATCAGTTAATCTATGTTCCCATTAATATGTGACACTGGGTTAAATAAGGGGTGCCGAACTCTTGTCAAAGAGGGCTGATGTCCTGAAACCTTTAAAAGTGTCCCTGCTGCAGCACACCTGAATAAAATTTAGTAGGTCATTAGCAAGGCTCTATAGAACTTGACTGCATGCTGAGGTGGCAACGTATAACCCTACTCAAGTAAATGTACTTCTAAAAGTACTTTTATTGCACCATGTTCATTCAGTCATAAGCTGCTGTAACATGACTCAACTGGCTGAACGGCCACCTCAGCATGCAGTCAAGTTCTATAGAGCCTTGCTAATGACCTACTAAATTTTATTCAGGTGTGCTGCAGCAGGGACACATGGAAAAGTTTCAGGACACCAGCCCTCGAGGACTGGAGTTTGACACCTGTCAACAAAAGTTGACTAATCTTCTGATTTAAGGCTTGACCTCAGCTTCTGTGTGGGCCTCAGTCGTCTTTTCAATTATAAGGTGTGTAGTTGGAGAGGAAACGTTCTCTGGTTCTTTAAAGAAAACAAAGAATTCAGTGAAAGTCCATCTACACCCAAGGCATGACACCGATCAGCCATCTTGGCTTTGCCTCCAATAAGACCAAACCTCTATCGAAAGGATTGTGGAAAAGTTTCAAGCCACTCCTCAATTCTTGGAAACAGGTGTAGGGATTTATTGAAACATACAAACAGAAATACAGTAAACGTTTGTAACATTACAACAAGCTTGAAAGTCATTTGGTATGACTGCCTTTAATCTTTAACATAGTCTGAACTCTCTGAGCAAGTCTTCAGTAATAGTTGTTCAGGCTTCTTGAAGGACATTCAAAGCTCTTTTTTTCAATGATTCTGCCTTTTGGTTCAGTCTATGTCCAGATGATCCCACACTGCTTCAATAAAGCTGCGATCTGGGCTCCGATCTAAGACTGATAATCAATCAGAGGTTTTCCAGATGGTATATGCCAGAGCCTCTACGATGTTTTACAGATGGCTCTCTGCTCTACTTCTCTGTTGGCTTCATCTGTACATATTGACAATAACTTGAACCAAAAGCAGCTCCACTTATTTTCTGTCCATTTCTTGTGTACCTCAGTCTTCATTGAGATGGATTAACTGAAGTATCAGATGAATCTGTCAGGCCTTTGCTGGATTTTTTCCCCATTTTTTTAAGGACATGACTTGAGTTTCTGTTCATCTTCTTCTTGATTTGTCCTCCACTTGTACTAATTTCTAAGCACACACTGCATACTATCTTGAGATTAGTTTTCAGCTAATAGCTCTTTGGGATTACCTTACTACTACAGAAATACCATTTTAGGCTGTCAATCTGTGTTGTCTTTGGCATTTTTCATCGATTCAACTAAAGAAATGGGAACAAATGGTGTGTTTTTGCAGCAGGACGCTAGTAACAAAGTTCCTAAAGATACAATAATGACATAATTGCATTCCTAAGCCTCTTACCCCCAAAGCTTAACCTTCAAAAACTAAGTGCCTAAAACTTACCTTAACCTAAGTCTAATTTTATCCCTAAAACCAAGTCTAAAGCAGAACTTTAAAGAATATGCAAAACGCCATCTAGTTTACAACTCATGCTAATCCAGACAATGAGAGCTGGGCATGTTTTTATTCCATTCCATTTATTTTTGTCATTGGTTTCCTGTAACAAATGACTTCAGTTCTATGGTAATGTTGTTTGGAAACTGCCAAGCCACAAGTTCCCCACTGAGGACTGTGGTATTCAGTGAGTGCATCCTTATAGCATTGCTGCTTTCATAACAGCAAATTAATAATTATCATTATTGATGTGTTTAGGGGACTTCTGCAAAGTGCAGCTACAAAAACATGGTTTACACTGTCCTCAGATGGGTTCTGCACTTATTTAAATGCTTAAAAGTGCAAAATCTTGTAAAAATCATTTACTGAGTTATGTGTAAGCAGCATTTTGATGACATCATCTTTTTGTAATTTTTTGTAATTTCTATATTGAAACGGGCAGCAGTTTGCATATGGTCTTCTAAGTGAAGTAAACTCTTAAAGGTCTGAGCTGCATTCGACTTTGGTGTCAGCAAAGTTTCCAGAAACTAAAGCTGTGAGTTTTAATTTTGTGATTTTAAAAATGTGTCTTTTCTCCTGAAAAGAAAACATTTTGCCACTATTGCTATAATTCTTTAAATAAATGATTGTCTTCCCTTCCTCATCTTGCATCTGTATCTCTGCAGGTTTGTTTGAAGTGTGTCTCCAGCAGCCAGTGCTGCTTCTTTGCGCTGACAATTTCAAAGAAGACATGAATTCTTTGCTAGGTTGTCTGATTTGTGTAGACAGAACTCTGGTACATCCTGTGAGGAAGTTGCCTTTTTTGTCCTTGAATGATTCGTAGTCAGTGTTACGTGAAAATGGTCAGTTATACAGACTGGACTGAAAATGAGTAAAAACTTTGAAAGGCCTTCAGAAAACCTGGAGAACTGTTGCTCAAAGACAATTTAAAATGAGAAGAAAGTCTAGTTCTTTGGAAACAAAGTATAAAGAAGTCACAGGTGGCACAAAACACTTTTATTCTAATTTTTAAAAACACTTATCACGAGTCCAATCGCATAAGAAGCCATAGACTGTATACAAAAGATGGGATCAACTGCAACCATGATGTTTCCCAGTGGTGTCTGGATTCTGAGAAGCCTCCACTTTAACTTTAGGACCCCCACCTATATTCTCTGGAGTTAGACGTGGCCATAATTAGACTAGAGGGTGGAGTAGTTACCATGCTGTAAACCGTCTGGGTGAAATCCACAGACACAGACCTCTGATAATAAACAGGTACCTTTGTTTACCAACCCTGACTGAAGACTGTGAACTCTGGTTCTCCAGACTTTATTGTATTCTTGAGAACTATCAATAAAACATAACTTAAGACCCCGAAATCATAAGCATCTAATCTTTAAATATACAACAACTACATCTTTTATGCCACATTCTCAGAAAAATATTGACCTAAAATTGGTTTTGCAACTCTGTATAAATGTATCTGTATTTTTTCTTCCCTCTGGCTGTTTCTGTCTTACAGTTCCTCTCACCTCCCTCTCCTTCCTTACATTTATCTCTGCTGACTGTATCTTCGTCACCCTCTCCCCCCCACCCCCCAGCGTGCTTGCTTGGCTTCACTGTTTTGATTCATGAGTTAGCAGGCGACATGTCTGAAAGTGCTGAACTATGTCTTCCTCTTCAGTTCCCCCTCCCTTGTTTCCTCGCTGTCTCTGGTTTCTTTTAAGCACTTACCCTCCTTTTCATCCACTTTGTCTCTTCCCACTTTTAAACTGCAACATTTTAACATGACAAAGATCTGAATCAAGACAGCATTAAGCCAAACCCGAATTCCACAGTGAGCAAAAGCCCGTGTTGCACATTATAACAGCTGGGACTTCCTCCTTTAGCTCACCTATTAATACCATCATCATCATCTTAGTCTCATTAGGAAGTAGCTGCTTTCTGCCTTTCAGTCTGGTTTCTATATGAATTGTTGTTACTCATGACAGCATGTGTACGTGAAACACATGACGAGAAGAGCCGCTGTTATGAAGAACGAATAAGAACAGCATTATGTAGGAGGTCAGGGAAATACTGAATGCATATTTTACTAATAATTCGAGAAATCTTGTCTATCTGTTCTGTCTCGAGAACCATTCATCCAATCTACTTAAAGCTTGGTGGGTGTGCTGCTGGGGGCACGAGCAAGTGGGGTGTTGATTTGGACGAGTGATACTAAGATTTTGATTTACGTCCTTCATGGTCAGTACTTCAGAGGGGCACACGTATTCTCATGTTTGCTTTGCCTGAGCCTCTCGCTCTGATGACTGTAAAACAGATTTTATTTGTGAGCGTCTGAACCAGGAAGGGAAGGCGGGGGGTCTCTAAAATGTCACCTGCTCAAAAACTCAAAGTAGACATGACAAAGACAGATGGATGCATTTTATTTATTTTTATCTTTGGTTTCCTGTGACAAATGATTTCAGTTCCTCAGTCCTGTGGCAACCCACAATCTTCCTGCTGAGCAAGTACGCATTCATGCGTCACTCGAAACAGCAAAGTAACGATTACAAAAATGATTATATATAAAAATATGGTCTTTGAACTGTGCACAAATTATTTAAAAGCTCCAAAAAGCTAAATCTTGTAAAAATAATTGAACAGCATTTTGATGACATCTTGCTTTTGTGATTTCTTTGTTGAAACAGGATGAGGTTTACTTATGCTTTTGAAAGGGAAGTATTACTTTGTAAACTCTTAAAGATGTTAAATGTTCAGGAACTAATCAGCTGCGAGTTTTCATTCTATGATTAAAAAAACGTGTTTTTTCTTCTGAAGAGAACAAACAAACTTGCCACTGTTACTCTAATCCTTTGAATGAATGATTTTCTTTTTCTTCCCTTCCCTCTGCATCTCTGCCAGCTTGTTTGAAGTGTGTCTCCGGCAGCCAGTGAGATTCACTGTGTCGATAACAGTACGACAATCAGCGGGAGTGATACAGAAGTCTGAATTGGCTCCCACTAAAAAGTAACCCCCGTGTGATTCTGTTTCATCCTTTCCTTCTTCACGGGGTAGTTAAAGTTGTCGGTAACCAGGTCTGAAAATGAGCCACATGTGGTCACAAAGCAGCTGCAATGATTTTGACCTGCTGCCATTGAAAACATGACAACAGATATGTGCAGTAGCAGCCAAACTGTCTAACATGTTGCATGTAATGGCTTACATTAGATTTTATAATCATGTCAGTGCAAAAATAGTTCAAACACAACACAAGGACCTCCAAAAGGTGATTCTGTTCATCTGGACGTAGCGTTTTGTGGGAGAAACGTTTCGTCAACACGTTTTCGACAACACAAGGACCTGCTTCTGAGCCACAATGGTTGGAGCAACCATTGTTGCACACTTCCAGTTAAATGTAATGTCATATTGCAGACAGTAACTTCAACAGTGGATGGAAGCCAGTGCATGCTTTACATTTCTTTGTGTATTTGCCTACAGAGAGTCAACGCAGAGGGTTAAGCAATGAAATTTACCAGGAATAGGTATGAAAAGCCTCTGTTTTCTGTTTGCATCACTCATTTCACAATGTCACTACAGCTTTGGAAAGTATTTTGCTAGTTGCAGACAAGTTGGTGTCTTGCATGTGAATTAGCAGTGACTGTGACCAAATCAGTCATATGGGGGATTTTGGTGAAGCACTGCTTCGCAACCAAATTCATTCTAGTGACTTCCAGTAACTTCCCCAAAGACCACTTGCCAATTGATCAAGGAATACCGATGGTTGCCAAACAGTCACCAACTGGTCTCTAGGACTGTGAGCCTGAGGCCTGTGCAGGAATTATAGACATTAACCCAGAGAACTGCACTGGGGGTGACCTGCGATTCAACATCTGAAGTTTGAATTTATGCTTCTCATATACTCATAGATGCACAAATTGTAATACACAGTAAAGGTATCAGACAACAATGGCAAGCTGGCGTTCAAGAGGAAGTCACTGGAGGCTAACAACAGAACGCTAAGCAACATTTAAAAGGACGGAACAATTTCCAACATAATATCAGCACCAAAATATTCAGAAATTCTCTCCAGGTAGATTTTTGTAATGAAATCAAAGAATTTCTGACAGTGACTCAGATGGTATATTCACAGGTGTCAGACTCGCAAACATTTCCAGGAAGTAACAAACAATATTATCTTATTTATAATAACATGCTCAAGGTTTATTTTTCCCTCTCCTGCTGCCATACTAGGTAACTGCTGATGGCATTCAGCTGGCTAGAATGGCTTCTATAGGAAACACATCACTGGGGTTTTAACGGACTGAGTCATCCTGTTATTTAAAGCTGCAGTGGGCAACATGGATGTGTGTCAGTGCACGGAAACAAAATTATTTCAGCATATTGTGTTTGTCTGACAGGAAAGAACGTCTGCACCTTACCTGAGGTCTGCAGTAAACTGACCAGTGACTGTTCTGTTTTCACAAAAGTATTTTAGTGCACATTTCCTCCTGTGTGCTTTTTTCTCTTCCTTCTAATTTGCTGCTTTAAGTTATTGTTATCAGATAATCAACATTAAATAACCGGCTTTAACGTTAACAGTGCAGGTGTGTAAAGTCTGAAATTACAAGTTTGAAACTGTGGACCATCCTGTCAAGGATGGAAAGAATTTCATTCATTGCTCCAGAAGAGTTTGGACACTTGCAGAAGTACTGAAGCTGTTCTGCAGCTTCGTGTTGAACAGCACAGCCTCCTGCCTTCTGTTTAACTTCTCCTCTTTCATTTAACCTTAGACATGTAACATATACTGTGCAGAATTGCAGGCGATGCAACAAAATGATTAAATTTTGAAGCTGACGAGCTCCAAACTGCCAATTGTGTGTTCCAGTGAAAACCCACACTGTTGTTTACCTGCCTTTGTGATTTATGTCACTATATTTGACAAGTAGAAAGAACAAGCAGTATGTTGCAAAATTCAGGAGGGACCATGTATCACTGTGTCATAGTTTTTAAGCTCAGTGTAGCAGTCACTATGAATGATGCCTATCTTGACGTCAGACTTTTATGCCAATAAACAATCCACAGACCCACAAGCAGAAACACACACTCTCCCACTCATGACCGCAGCCTCATCCCCTGTGACTGCATTTCCTGCACTGTTACCACTTTTTATGTTTCTAATTTCAACTTTAATAGCTAATCTGGACCTTGTTTTACTACATTGTGCAACTCTGTCTCTTTTCATTTTATTTACATCCCAAAAACTCTGATAAGATGAAACTTTAGAAAGAAAAAATGTAATGATATATTTTGTTCTTAGGTTTGATGATTGCTGTTATTAAACTGTCGAGATCCTGGTGTCGATGTCACAAACACAGAAGTGTATAACAGAGGCCCTTTGCTCTGAGACTGTGGCCTTTACATTATCAGATAATAAACCACGAGCGCTTCAGCCGGTGCACAGCAGTCAGATCTTTTTATTAACTGCTTTTGAAAGACCCAAACACAATCCCGCCTCCCTGCTGCAGATCTCCATAAAGCATAATAAAATACATCATTGTGGTAAAAGCATTCCCAAAGATTCCCATCACTGCAGCCAGTTCTACAAAAATCATTTCCCAATTATTCTCAACGGGGGAGTAAAGTCGGAAACAAGAACCCAAAGTTGTTAATCTGAGGCCTGCACACAGATGTGAAGACAGACGGCAGAACCCTACGGCAACATTTCAAATAGTCACTAATTGGGCTTAGGCCACAGTCACCGTTCCATCGTCCCGATGTTAGTGCTGGTCTCTAAAACAGGGTTGTTGTCACTGAGAGACCAAAACACCACTGAAACAACAAGCCCAAAGGAAACCCTGTGCATAATCATGAGACACAGAAGTGATCTGACAAAATAGCATCATATTCTGCAAACTCAAGGTCCCAGAAGTCATCCTAAGAGATTTATTCTCCTCCCGAAGGAAAGGTGTATGTAATTTATTCAGTTTGTTTGTCTGACAAGATGTCGTTTTTAATTTTATGACATGGTCGACACCAACAACAGATCTAATTTTGATCCCATCTTATGTGAAAAACTATAAAAACTTTAAAACTCAAAATTTTTTATGGCTCATATTCAGAGATGGGCAGTAACGCGTTACTTGTAACGCGTTACTGTAATCTGATTACTTTTTTCAAGTAACGAGTAATGTAAGGGATTACTATTGCAAAACGGTAATTAGATTACCGTTACTTTCACGTAGGAACGCCCGTTACTGCGCTACTAAAACCGTGATTTTTTGCGAGAACGTTCATGACAGTGACGTGCGAGTGCGACGTTCGTGACAACAGCTGTCTGCAGATCATAATATATCGAAAAGGGACAGAGTGTAGCATGCAGCGTTTAAAGCGTGGAAGTACTGACCTTATTTTGAGTTTGATTCCATGTGACAAAAACATTAGTGTCCGTTGTGCGTGGAAGAAAACTTCTTTTTACAGCGAAAAAACCCTAAACTTCCAAGCAAGCACCGAGTGTACTACGACGTAATGTGAAATTCACAGAGAAACTCATGGATTCTTCCACTGACCGCTGCGGCACACCTGCACCAGGGTAAACCTCCTCCGCCTACCCCAGTCCTGCTTTACAGGTGAAAATAGAGCAACAGGACCGCTAGTCTTTGATTTTATTTATTTTCTGCTGTGTTTTACTTGCATCTATTTGAAAGAGTGAGTGTAAACACACAAAAATATTTTATTTTATGTGCTGGAATGTGCAGAAAATAGGTTTAAATGTTAAACAAATTTCTTCCAGTCAGAGAATGTTGCATATAATTTAATTTTTGCTTGATGCATAAAGTTAAAAGATTAAAACTAATAAAACAAGTTTTAAAAGAGACTTTTCCATTTGATTACATTTTGTATGATGAATTATGCAGAAAAAGTAGAATTGGGCTGAAAGATCTATCGCTTTATCACCTATTCAGGTTGTAAATCGTGTTTTTAAAAAGTAACTATAACTAAGTAATCGATTACTTTTGAAAATAAGTAATCAGTAAAGTAACGGGATTACTTTTTGGGGGAAGTAATCAGTAATTAGTAACTGATTACTTTTTTTCAAGTAACTTGACCAACACTGCTCATATTCAAACTTTACAACAATTTCACTCGCTGGGCCCACGTCCTCATTTTAGGTTTGACAGCACTGTAGTAGATAAAAGTGAATGCTTGGACATGAATTGAGCTGCGGTTTGGGGAAAGCCTCTAAGGGGACTGGCGGTGGTTCCCAGGCCTGGCAGATCCCCGTGTACTAAATAGAAGTGAAGACGTTAAAGAATTGAAAAGGGGAGGGAGGGTGGAGCACATAAACGTGAACGTACAGCTTGTAGAACTGGGGGAACATATAGATAAAAACCAGAAGGATCGGTTTGGAGGCGTGGTCCCGCTCCTGAAATTCAGATACTTTATCTCCAAATACTAGGCCATGGGAGACACGAGTACCTAGGCTGGCTAAACATTTGACCTTGAACTTCATAGTTAGCACCCAAGTTGAAAGCTGACCTTAAATAATACATTTCAAGAAACCATAAAGATTAATATATGATATGGAAGGGCATGGATAGAGCTGTACAACACGCGTTTTACTTTTTCAATACGCCGCTTTATGATGTCACAATGACACCATAAAGTTTCACAAATTCACAATGACAATGACACAAAACTATGAATATACCACACTAGATATCCATGTAACAATGCTGACATCAGCAATAATGGTCTCTAAAAATAATGCACATGTCATTATTGGGGATTTTCATATTGACATCTTTGCTGCTGACGACAGCATAAAACAGTTTGAGTATAGCCTTCACCCTTCAGGGGCGCTTGTTTTCATAGCACACGATAATATCATAAATAATTGAGACATTATTGTTTCTGTAAACATTTGAACAGTTTTAGTTAAAGGGTTTCTCTCCACTTCCTTACACTCACATTTCAAGAATAATTCATTTGCCAAAAGAGACAAACCACACGAGTTTGTGGTAGTGCAGTGGTCAGCTTCATTACCTCACAGCAAGAGGGTCGTGGGTTTGAATCCACTGGTCAACTGTGGTCTTTCTGCTTGGAGTTGGCATGTTCTCCCCATGTGTGCACTCAGAGTCATACATGTAAGGTTAATTATTGATTCTAAACTGACTGTAGTCGTCTGTCTTGTTGTAATCAGTTAGCACCCTTGTTCTATCGCAACTGTGACAGGCTGCAGCTGAGTGTAACCCTGGACAACACAAAGAAAACGGACTGATGGACAAAACACGCAAGAGTCAAATTGTTAGTATGATTCACATTTTGTATAGAAATCTTTAAAGTATTCATGTTCTCAGTTCTATCAGCTACAATACTAATGAAGTGAAAATGTGATACTCTTGTAGCCCTCGTACAAATGTGCTATATTGGTCATAAAAATCCAATAATAGTGAGATTATAAAAAAATACTCCATTGCTGCTGAATATTCTAACTTATTCTCCCCACAAAGTCTTTGATGTTTCATCTATTACTCAAATTAAACCACAAACTAAAACTATGACGTTAAAGCATAGAATCATTGATCAATTATCAGGAACGTTTACTTCCTCTGAGATATTTGTTATTCCGTCCTCTTAAAGATCAAATAAGTTTCCGAGTCTTTCAACATCACTGCAATGTTAACGATGTATTTAGGAACAAGTAGCAGCTCAATAAGAGCTGAATTGTCAGCAGTTGTGTTTAGACTGAAGGAGGCTGACTGGGAGATAATGGCGGTCATTACGCTGTTATTAGTGCTGTCAGTGGGGTCCGCTCAGAGCTGTTTGATGTGTGGCTGTGAAGGATGATGGAGCACAGGGCAGTAGCTCAAAGACCAGGTGTCTCTCCGAGCAAAGATCAAAAGTACTTGCGAAAGCTCTTCAGTGTAGTTTGTTATTACCCCGCTGGCTGTGAATTCAGAAAACCCTTTAAACTGTACAGACTTGTCACATGTTGTTCAATGAAGCACGACAAAGAGCTGCTGAGTGCGATGCGTTTCTTCCCGTGGCGTCAGATAACCATCAGATTCTGCCTGCGTCTAGTCACCCACCAGGTCTGATAGATAGCGTCACTGTGCTTGGGGCCAAAAAAGTCCATATTGGGACAAAAGAAAGGGGACAGGTGGGTCTGTCAGGTTTATCAGACTGGTTGGGTTTAATATGTCCCTCCACACCAGCACTGTCGAGTGTAGTGTCTCCCAAAGTAACACATTACTGTACATGTTTCAGTAATGCAGTAATGTAACTATACTGGCTTCAGTAATTACATTACAGTAACAATAAATATTTACCAACAAACATAAACAACTATTCCTTTAAAGGTGTTCATGACTGGATAAAATATCAGAAAAGTATTTTGATGTTACACTAACTGACACAACTTTTTTGTCTTTATTTGCACATTTATATACTTCTATGTATATACAGAGTTTATTTTCTAACTTTGAAGTATTTCAGTATTCTGCAAAGATGCGTGTGTTGCTGTTAGTTGATCAAATGTTTCTAATACTTTATTTAAATTATAATGAAAACATTCACTAGCTACGTGCTCCAGACATGTATCATAAACTGGCCTGTAAAACAGCTCATAATGGAGTCCATATGAAGTATTTTAATTTGAGCCAATTTCTCAATAAAAAATTCATATTTTCCATAAATGTAGAGTATTTTGAACAGATATTTGATGTCATGCTGACTTAATAAACATAATTTTGTGCTCCAGGACAATCCTCGGGCTGATATAGTGGAGCATGACTAATAAAATATTTATCCTTTGTTATAAAATCAAACTTTCTCCATCTTATCCCACCACATTTTTCATAGCTGCTGCTGCTCTGTCCTTGTCTCTCTGCAGAGGGTTATCATCAGCAGAACCTTTGACCACATCAAAGCGTGGCATGGTAGTGGCAGCAGCTGATAACCGTGCTGTGATCTAACCACAGTGGCTTTCCTGTTTCGTTCTCTTCGTCTCTCAGGCACGGCTTCATTTGAAGTCAGTCATTTGGCAGAAAACTAAACAAGCCCCCTGTTAACTACCTCACTTACTTCTGTTTACAGACCGGCTTTCGAGAAAACCACCAAACGGCGGCAGAGGCCACACGGCCCCATAAAACCAAACAGTGTCTGAGTGAGTGGTAACACTTGAGATAAACACATTTGCACTTTACTGTTGCTGGTAAAGAAACGTGCGCATTATTTTATTCATATAGGAAAGATTAAACAATAAATAAAAGCCATAAGAAGAATTTTTAGGTATTATACCTGATTCAATTTTTTTTATTTCTCTTTATTGTTTCACAGAAATATAAAAGTAATAAAATATAAAAGTTAAATTTCATAAGCAACCTGCAGGGTCAGCAGATCTCACTGAATTTGTTTTTCGAGACCATGTTAGTAAATTTCAAACCAGGGCTGTTGTGTCAGAGTCCGCTCTGTTTCTGGGTCAGTTTGCTCATTCAAACTAATTATAATTAGTGCTGTTGATAGCTTAAGTTGAAGGTCCTACATTAATATTTCTTCAGGACTGATCCATAATTTCTGCCAGGAGGGAAACAAAAAACAGAGCCAGGCCCAGAGTGAAGGTGCCAGAGCTCTGTGCAGCATTTCCCACACAATCACTATTGAGAGCCCCGAGTTTACAGGAGATCTTCACTGTGTAATAGTACAGCAGTCCAAGACTACAGAGTTGGAGTCAGTCTGGCTAAAGGATGAGACATCTAAAAGATATAGAGGACCAAAACAGCAAGACTATTTGTCTCTATTCATCATTTATGCTGTTAAAGCTAGCCGGTTGGCATAATGTTCACAACTACGTTCACCAGTTAGTTGCCTTTTGTTTGAGAAATTGTAATTAAACCAGTTTCTATGCTGTGTTGTGGCTGTTATAACAGACAGAACAGTAGACTACCTAACAGATTCAATGACCCACTGCTGGGAAAGTGGCATCCTGAAGTCATGTTTGTTGGCTCACAGCTGTTCACTGATGCCATTTTATCTTCTTGCAACACTGCATAAGGCCTCTTCTGCAGTCTGAATCTAACCAACATTACAGACCACAGCTTTAAGGTTTTGATTTGTGACTTCCTGAGCCCTGAGAGAGGACTTCTGAATACAAGAGAAACACAAATACTGAGAAGGAGTTGAACAAATAGAGTGAGTCCACTGTGCGTCAGTTAAGAGGGTTGGGGGAATTAGATACTTCTCGGTGCTTCGACCGAGCTCTGTCATTTAGAAGCAACACAGCTGTGGTTCAGGAGAGACGTCTGCTATGTGCAACTCCACACTGATGTTATTACTGGAAGGTGACAAATTAAAAGAAAAATATCAGCCTTTGGATGGATGCACTTCACGGCAACAATGGCCATCATTTATATACAGCTTTTAGTCATAAGCAGAGTGATGATCTCGAGCAGGAGAGCGTCACCATCACTCGACTCAGTGAGCAGTTTGATGAGCATGAAAATAATGCTGTCATAATAACGCCAGAGGGGAATCTAAGAGAAATGTTAGACAATAATCTTCACCACCATCATTCAAATATAACATGATGCAGTTTGGAGGTCAGCAATAGAGTCCGAGTGGCCCAGAGAATCAATGCAGAGGAGGACTGAAGCTGCTCCTGTGGCAGCGCTAAGACACTTTATGTTAGTTTTTTAGCGTAAATGTGCCACCTTTTCTATTGATAACAGTATTTTTTTTCCTGTACTTTCTGTAACTTAAACGTTATTGCTGTGCACGTAATTTTCTGTTCTCTTGAAACCTGATTTACTGCGTTCTTCTGTAGGAAACTGTAAATACTTTTAAATGGGTATTGGTCTCTAATTGACACCAACTTCAAAGTCTTGGTTTCAGTACACACCATAAACATCTGTTTGTTCAAAGGATTAATTTATGATAAGGAAATTTACTTTAACTCTAAACCTTTAACTCTTTGATGCTTTGATGGTTTTTATCTTTCTGAAGGGAGGACAAGAAACCGAGACAAAGTCAGCAAAGAAGAAAGAAAGTGGAGACGTTATCTTTTAACTAAACTGAATTAAAGCTCAGATGAGGTGAAGGTGACAGCTTGCACCGATGTTCTTAAGTGAGACACCGATTAAATCCTGACAGCTGACCCTAACTCCGCCCGAAGGTCAAAGGTCACTGTCGATCTCCTGTCGGGGTGCTGCAGACCTCAGCTGTGGACTTGACCCGAGTCTCCTCTGGGCTTTAACATTGTGGGTGGCAAACGCACACATGCTCACACACAAGGCTTGTTAAAGACGTTGGAAAACTCTCAGTGGGTTAATCCAGCGAAGCACCGAATTTACACTCAGATTAATATCCTTCCAGAAAGCAATTCCATCCCTCCAACAGCTACCACGAAAAGAAACACTCAACTCTGGTGGGCAGCAGAAACAATAAAACTCTTAGTCGCTCCATTTACACCGGAATGTGTCTAAAGCCAGAATTTAATGTATCCACTGTAATCTCAGCAGATCAGCTTTAAACTGTTACAATGAGGAAATCTGATTCAAAGACCCTTTGGTATTTCAGCAGGTTGTAAAGGTGCAAATTTTGATCACGTGGCCAGAATCAAAGACACGTAAAGAATGCACAACACATTCGCTGTCCTTAAAAATAGACAAAAAACAAAAACATAGACCCCCTCCCCCCCCCAAAAAAGCACATTTACTCATTTTCTTCCGATTATGGCTTTGAAAAATGGATTTAACCATTTTTAAAAAAATAATAACACTAATATTAATAATAAAGCACCAGAAAAAAAGCCCAACCATACAACTGTAAAATACACTGTCACTAGTACATTTTACATTCATTCTCTAAAAACAGGTGCTGCAAACGTTCTGGAAACATTAAATCGTTTGTAATATCACTGCTAAAGTGTAAACACAACGATCAACTGGCAGCTACAAAGCAATGCCTCCCGTTATGTTTTAGAACTGATATTACTGATGAACTTCTAGGTTCTTCTAGGTCTTTGAATAACTCATGCACGGGACTTTAGTCTGTTTCGGGGGCTTGGCTAGTTTTGGCAGTCAGGGCTCTGATATTGGGAAATGATCTACTGAGGAAAGATCAGTGGAGTCACTGACATGATTTAAGCAGATTTAGTGGAGATAAAGTCATTGAGAGTTCAGCCAGGTGCTGTTTGAACAGGAAAAACCTGCTAACATGTGCGTGGGCTTAAGAGACCTTTTCCAGTAAAATTTAAGGTTTTTCCTCTGAAAGGAGTTTCTTTGCATCCCCCAAAATGTTTGAAGCACAAATTCAAATAGATAAAATTATTCATCAAATGATTAGAAATAACATGATAATGCACCGGTTTCTGTCAAATAAGGAAATAACCAATGTCGTCAGTGTACACGGAGCAACCATTGTCAAAGCCACGAGTACTTACTCCACCAAAGTCAAATTCTTAGCCAAGGTGATGGTAAGGCATCATTGCTAAGTATCAAAGGCTGAAATCTGACAGAGTCCAGTTATAAATCAACAAGAGACGCCAGTAATTTGGTGCGTTAAATAACATTTTTGCTTAACTTTGTCTCATCAATAAATAGTAATAAAGGTGAAATGATGACATATGTTAAAGTGCAGAATATTAAGGATTACTCTGGAAAGAGTAGAGCAGGATGGTGACATACAAAAAAAGATTCTGGTAAAGACTGGAACTCAAACATCTGCTACTGGAAACCAGACAGTCAACCTTTGTTTGAGTTTTCCAAACAAAAATCCTTTTTTCACTTAACTACTTACCTCAATTTCTCCACAATTTCTCTGCGGCTCTTTCCTCGAGACCATTTGCACCACCTCACTTTGGTTTTGTCTGGCACATCAGCACGCTAGCTAACGCTAACAGCCAGCTGAAACAACTTTTTTTAAGCAGGCCAAAGTTTAAGGCTCTTTAGTCACTTCCTAAATTTATTAGGATACCAGCCTGTTTGAAAATTATGTGAATTGTGATACTTTAAGGAAGTCACAGATTTTTCTTCTCTCCACAGAATTAGCAGCACATGTCAACTTTGTGGTGGCCGTGACAGATGCAGCGTCTTCAGAAAGTTAAATAAATCTGCCAAGACAGCAGCGTTATTCATGCAGCTGCTGTCATTCTATGAAAGCTTTAAATGATTCTAATGATGATGAATGGGAACTCCCTGCACGCAGATTCCTTTAGAAAATGTTTTCTTTAGCTAATCTTATTTAATGGATCAACATCTCCTGCTGCAGCCAAATCACTTCAATCTGCACATCAGCCGGCGTCTGACTGAAGGTTTAACCGTCGGGAGGCGATGGAGGACAGAGGTAAACCCAGGAAGATGCTGTGTGGTCTGTCGTTAAAGGGATCCAGTTCATATTTGGGTAGAATATTGACGAAAAAATTACAAACTCAGATTTAAATACAAACTGTGTAAGTACATGAAATTGATTTGATTGGTATATTTGAATAAGGGAACCACAAGGAAACTTCTTCAGTCCTCAATTCTCCGTATCAGTTCATCAGTGTTGTGCAACGAAGAGTATGCAGTTCATTTCCAGTTTGAGAGCTTTGAGTTTGTGTTGTTTCACTTTTACTTTTGATTTCTTTATTAAACTTTATCTGACAGAGATGATGCATTTAACATAGTTTCAGTATAGAGCATAAAACCTACACAAACAGGGATGCAGCCGATTCTAAAATGCTTAAATGCAGTCGCCCCAAAAACCAACACCATGCAGCTCGACCTGGGTGTGTAGGATGAAAGCTGATTGGTTGAAAAGAGGGCCAGAATAGGAAAGAGAGGAACAGCAGAGTTTACAAATTGGAGGAAGTATGGGGAAAAAACAAAGCTAAAAATAAGTGTCAGCAGTAAACACGTTTCACAGTTTTTAAACACTCAGTTTCACGTCAGTGTACGTTATAAGTTCACTGTAGTCTGCAGCAGGCTGGAGGAACAACAACACCACAATAAAAAAGCACACTGCAGCGAGTACACATCTACAGCACACAGACAATAATCTGCAAAGTAATGTGTGACGACCACCGAACCCTGTTCAAGATACTAGAAATTAGGTTTTTCTCACTATGATCTGAACGCTACATCACAGCTCCAACACCAAAAAGCACCCTGTGAGTATCGCAGGGCTTCAGATCTGTGAGTGAGAACAAACTGAGCCTCCACTAAACACAGTTGGTCATAATCCTCTTTTCCACAAAAGTGGTGCTGTGATGGCAACTGTAGAAAACCAATCCAGATGTTAAGGGCTGAGAATCAGCAGCGTGCGGCGGTGGATTTCTTGTGGTCCGCCCTCCTGTGGCTACCAGTGTTGATGCTTCCAACAGTTTTGGCACAAACAGTGATCTGAATGTTGTTGGCTTCAGATTAGGAACCAACACCAAGGTAAGAAGCATATTAAATTAAAGCGTGAGAAAATAGAGGCTCTTCTGGCAGTAACTAAAAGTCTTTTTGTAAACGATTGGTTGGTTAATTCTCCTTGTATCATCAGGTCTCTGATCTCTCCTTCCTCCCACGTTAAGATGTCGGGCGAGTTTTGATACCACCTTAAATTTTGAAACACATATCAATAATCGCAGTCTGAATATTTCTGTTTATGTGATATCAGTCGGTTGTGTCCGTCCCTCACAGCTAACAGTACTGCTATTCTTGTTCATGCGCTGGTTACATCTTAGATTGATTATTGTAATTCTGTCCTCTCTGGTTTACCGCACAAAAGTCTCCATAGACTTCAAATTGTTCAAAACTGTTTATGTCATTTCTTAGAACATATAACTGCTGTGCTCCAGCAGTTTGATTGGAAGCCTGCAAAATATTGCTTCATTTTAAGATCCTGCTTCTGATTTTGAAGCCTCTCCATTACCTCTATGCCTCCGATGTGCACATCAGTATTCCCTCCTGTAGATCCTCCTATGTTACTCTCATTTTACCATGGGATTTAGAGATTTCGCTCTTTTCTCTCTCCTGATTTGTATTGTTGACTTTGTAATTTTATGATGTATTGATGTATAGTTGTGATTTTTTGCGTTTTGATATTTAATTGTTGTCAGCAGCCCGTATTTTGAAAAAGACCAAAGCTATGATCTGTGATGAAAGAAAAACTGGGAAAGTGGTAACATGATAAGAAAAGTAACAGATGAATGCTTAATTTCATCATACAGCAAGAATTTTCTGCATTACTCCTGCAGCACAAACGTGAGATAACGGAGGAACAATGGCATTACAAGGGCTCAATTACAGCACTGACTGCGCAACCAAAGCTCAGTTGAAAGTAGATTAGATTAGACAGAATTATACTGTAGTTTGTAAGGACAACAGAAGGCAACACACTCAGTGTTTTTCTCCTGATTGAAAGCAGACACCACATGTCCACAGTGATTACCTGGAACTTTGATCTCTGGCCCACAGATCACCACACACCAAAACCTAAACTGTTTCTTCTGAAAATCACACAGCTGCTGGAGCACAAGCGGTGTGTGTCGGAGGAATCCCGAGTTGCTCTGACATAACCACTCACTGAATGGTTTTCATGCTTTTTTCTTCCTATCAAAGAGTTCAATGCTCCAATGATAACGCACCCATCATCAGTATGTGGTAACACAAATACACACAGACATTCTCTTGATACGTGCTGTCTCTACTCATCGTGTTATTTTAACTCCACCGGTATGAATGTGCCCATCTTTCTTATGTTGTGGTATTTGTGGGAAAACACAAGAATAGAAAGTTCCTGTATCGTTTTGCAGATGTTTTCTGGTGAATACTTTCATTTTTCCCCAGTTAAACAGGACCGTAAACACAGTTTTCTTTTTGCTGTTGCTTTTCTCAACATCTGTTATAAACCAGTAATTTTATGTTGACGCGAACTTTCATGGAAAGATAAGAAGCCAGTTTGTGTCTTACCTTCTGCAGCCACTGTGTGTTGTTCTCCATCGTGCTCTCCAGGTGCTGCAGTTTCTGAGCCGACCATTCGCTGTCAGCAGGCGGCGAGTCTCTCTGCACGACACCCGGCCCGCCCTGAAAGCCACCATAGTGCTGCGTCTGTGATGGCGACCCTCCACCGGGGCATCCGTCCAGCTCTGGCAGGATGAAGGTGTAGCTGCACTGGCCGTGCTGGATGCGGTGCAACTTCCTCCTTTTCTCGCCGGCGCCGCCACCACTTCCTCCTCTCCTTCTTCCAGATACTCCTCGTTCTGCGCTGCCTGCATCAATGACAGCTGACAAAGTCCAAAGGAGCAGAAGGACCAGCAACCCCCGGCTGAGACTTAAGCCTTTCATGACACTCTCTTTAATTATATGAAAGTGTTTATTTCTCAGCACAGAAGAGGGTCAAAGGAAGCTCATTCACACTCTGACCCCGATTAAGTTTAGGAAAACGTCTGTGTGCAGGATATGAACAAGAGTGTCAGCACAGTCTGTCTTAGTTTGTTCTCTTCAGTTTCAATCACAGTTTTTGGAAATGAAAGTGGAAAGCATCGCAGAGGTCTCACACTGAATGGTCTCCTTCATTTGTGGTGAAGATGTCCAAGGATTCCTCTCTCCTCTGTCTTCGTTGTTTGGTCTTAATCGTGTTTTCTGAGGCCGGGTTCATCCAGGTAATAAAGAACTTTTAGGGCTGATATATTAGCTCGACTGATCAGCTGTTGCATGTTTTTATCCTTAAGGTATCAGGTGCAGATCCAGATCCACTCTGCAAAACAAAAAGGGGGAACGCAAAGCTACAAATTTAAAAGCAGAAGTAATGTGAAGATGATGAGCAGTTGTGTCCAAACAGTCTGTGAAGCTGAAGAGCTAAATATCTTCGTACTCCCACTCTTCTCTGGTGGCTCCAGTTTTAGAAGTGGCTGAAGGGAATTGCCTCTGCCCCCTTCTTATCTGCGCTGGCTGAGAAGAGGGGAGAGAGGAGGGGGGGAGAGAGAAAGGACGGAGGAGGAGAGGGAGGAGTGGACGGACAGGAGACCTGAGGGAGGTCTGTAGAGTACCCTCTCTCTGTCAGTGGGCTGAGACGAAATGAAAGGAGGAAGGAAGGAAAGAACGAGAAGTAGCTAGAAAAGAAAAAGAAATGGGAAGATTAAAGGAGTGAAAAAGAGTCCGATAAGGAATACAAATGCTGAGAAAGGCAAAGTTGGAAAAGAAACTTAACTGCTGACAGACAGAGAAAAGACACTGAGAAAGAACGTGATAGAAGAAGAAAGAGCAATCTAAAAGAGGCTCCTGTAATCTTCTTTCCTGACTGATCTCTCAGTTCTGAAGAAAATCCCGATGCCTTGTATGGTCATTCAAACGGAGCTGGCAGCCAGAGGCAGCACATTTCACTTTGTCCACTAAACACAACCATGCTCTGGGGCATCCTGGGACATCAGGGGACCAAGGAAACCCACGCAGTCCACGTACTTAAAGCTGAAACGCTGTCTCAGTCGCAGGATGTACCTCCTCGACGCCTCTCATCTGTCCACATGGAAACACATGCAAAGATTAGTTCCAGACTGATGGCTTTGTCCCAGGATGATGAAACACAAGCTCTACATGTGGTGGGACAATGTGCGCTGTCAGTTACAGAGTTTATTTGCACAGTGACAAACTGTTCTGCAGAACGCAGATAAAATTCTTTGATACGAGACAAACAGATTTCTGCGAGAGAGTAAAGCCCCCAAAAACGGGTTTAGAATGGCAGCTCAGTGTTAGGCGATCAAAGATTGAATGATTCTGTTTTGAAGACTGTGTTTCTGCTGGCGAATCAACGATAAAGAGCTGCTCTCAACATCTTACCACCGACAAGTTATTTATTTTGACATAAAGCAGTCCTATTTTCAGCCCGGCCTGACCCCGGTCTACTGTTACTGCCACAGCATGCAGCTTAATTTTTTGTTGGGACCGGGTCACTCACTTAATGTAAGCCAATTGGTCCTTTGGGGGAAAGCAGAGAGGTTACACATCTGCTCCAATAGGAGATCATTCTCATGGGAACGGGGGTGGACGCAGAGCCTGGTGCACAGAGCTGCAGTACATAGATGAGTCCTCTAGTTGCATCATTTCTGTTTATGTTTTAAAAGGAATACGTTTTGCAGTTTGCCTACCGGGCAAACAGGTCGGTGGATGATGCAGTGAATATGGGGCTGCATTACATCCTGCAACACCTCGACCACCCGGGAACTTATGCCAGGGTCCTGTTTGTGGACTTTAGTTTGGCTTTTAACTAGAGATGGCACGATACCACTTTTTTATGTCCGATACCGATATCATAAATTTGGATATCTGCCGATACCGATATGAATCCGATATAGTGTTTTTTAATCAATAAAACTGTTTTTTTAATATCTTGCTGCATTTTGTATAAGTTCATACTCAAGTTTAAATAAACAACAACACTAAAGCTATTCTGTTATACCTGTATGTAAAAAATACACTGCACCCAAAATATTTCATAGTTCAGCAACACTGATCAATCTAATAAACCTTACCTAACTTAAAACCTAACTTAAACCTACTCCATCCTCCCTATTCTGGTATTTTAAAGAGTACTTAGCAGAAATATTAAGCAACCTAACTAATAGGGTTGCAAACTCCCAGGAAAAAAAAAAAATAGGGAACCACCCCCACCCTCCACCTCATGATGCTTAATCGATGTAAACTTTAATTTGATGCAGGGTGAAAAAAAATGCACAGAAACAAATTATTTTTCAAGAATAATTAAATAGATTCAACATCTTTCTTCAACAGAATTGCAGAATTCACAGATGGTATCTTCCCAAAGGAAAAAGTACTATAGCTTACTAGGGTATATTAGACTTAACAGTTACTATATACAGTAATGGACTTCTATACATTTTACATCAGATTAAAACTTTGGGTGTAAGATTCAGATAATTATTTATTAAAAGCTAGACATTTTAAATGAGAATAAGAAAGAAAAGTATGTCTTTGTGCCCCTTTTCCTGTTAATGCCCTATCGGCCCCTGGCTAAACTTTGCTAGATCCGCCCCTGCACAGTTACCAGCGTCAGCTACGTAGATAAGGATCCTGGTGTAGAAAGTAATATTAAATAAATTCTAACAACAGCTTATCAAGCTTAAACGTGCTGCTGTTGTTCAGCCGCTGGTTTCCTCTTTCTGGTGCAAAGTGGGCCAAAAACAAAGAAGAGAGACGGACTCGCGACAGAAAAGCCGATCAGCTGATCGTTAAGCAGTTTCACGATTGAAGTAGCAGCAGGAGAGGGAGAGAGAGTCGCATATCGGTTGTTAAGCTTAACACGGGAATGCTTTACAAACATTCAGAGATGAACTTACACACTTGCTTTACTTCTCTCTGGGATAACTTCCTCGGAGATGAAATGCTGGTTTGGTAGCGAGGCTACAAATACACACAGCCGCTTGATCACGTGAGCGCACTGCTCCCACGTGCTACGGTTATGAGCCGAGTTACGCTGTGTTGCAAGTTTTGTGAGATGCTTTTTTGATATTTAATGGATCGGATTACATTTTTTATTTTTCGCCGATATCCGATCCAGTAATTCAGGTCAGTATCGGACCGATACCGATACGTAATATCGGATCGGTCCATCTCTACTTTTAACACCATCATGCCTGAACTTCTCTCTTCCAAACTCTCCCAGCTCAGCGTGTCACCAGCTACCTGTCAGTGGATCACCAGCTTCCTGACAGACAGGAAGCAACAAGTGAGGCTGGGGGAGATCACCTCTGAAACTCGGTCCCTCAGTATTGGTGCCCCTCATGGATGTGTCCTCTCACCACTACTGTTCTCCCTCTACACTAATGACTGCAGCTCCAAGAACTCAGCTGTTAAACTCCTAAAGTTTGCAGATGACACCACTGTCATTGGCCTCATTCAGGATGGTGATGAGTCTGCATACCGGCAGGAAGTTGAGCGGCTGGTACTCTGGTGCAGTCAGCACCATCTGGAGCTGAACACTCTTAAAACTGTAGAGATGACAGTGGACTTCAGGAGACATCCCTCAACACTGCTGTCCCTCACCATATCAGCCCTGTGTCGACTGTGAAGATCTTCAAGTTCCTGGGTACCACCATCTCCCAGGACCTGAAGTGGGAGACCAACATCAACTCCATCCTCAAAAAGACCCAGCAGAGGATGTACTTCCTGAGACAACTGGGGAAGTACAGTCTTCCACAGGAGCTGCTGATCCAGTTCTACACTGCAGTCATTGAGTCTGTCCTGTGCTCCTCCATCACAGTCTGGTATGGTGCAGCCACTAAACAGGACAGGTGCAGACTGCACTGTAAACAGGCCCTCCATCCAGGATCTGCCTCTCAGAACCAGGAAACAGGCAGGAAAATCATCAGCGGACTTTTGATCTGCTGCCCTCTGGCAGACGGTACAGAAGCCTGCAGACCAGGACCACCCGACACAGGAACAGTTTCCCTCGCCAGTTGACCTGTCACGCTGCTCCCACTGCCAGACTGCAACTGCACCTTATGTACATTCTGTAGTATTCATTCCACCTCATTTCATTTCTGTATTTTATGTATATATAGACACGCTTTGTGTGTATGTGTGTGTGTGTATATATAGACACGTGTGTGTGTGTGTGTGTGACTTACATTGCTGTGCTTGAGAGCCACCATCTACCAGAACCAAATTCCTTGTATTTGTCTGCACATATACTTGGCCAATAAACACGATTCTGATTCTGATTCTGATTTCTATTGTGGGATTGTTTCTGACTCACTTATTCTCATTCTTTTATTTCATCTGCTTTTCTGTCTGCTCATGCATGGTACAGGTTTTTATTATGTTCTCATTTATTCATGGACAGATTTTGTTTATTATCGATGAACTCTGACCCAGACAGAGACGTACAAAATGCTAATGGTTGATGAATACCCCTGAAAAGCATGATGTTGCATATAATCCTTATGTTACCTTCAATTTGTGGCGTGACAGCAGTCAGTGAAAAATAACAGAGATACATACTGTGCGGCCCTTAAATTGCTCTCTTTCAGTTTAATATTAAATAATAAACTAAGTTATTAGAGAGGAAGTACTGTGACTGTTTACTCAGAGCATGCAAGTCTGAAAATTAGTACATCTGCACAACCCAGGTTGTTTTTTTCTTTCCTGTCCCTTGTATTGATCAGAGTTTGGTGCTACACTTGCTAACTGATTTTCTGTCTCACTATCTGCTCCACACAATACGTCTTATCTCACACTGATTAGATCTTTCAATCAATGTAAACACTGTGGACACTGATCGTTACTTAACCCTCATCCTATTGATATACAGTATGTTACATACATGGACCACGGACTGGGGTTACTCAGCACCGCAAGAATAATTTACTGTGAGACACAATTTTTTTAACATTATTTTTTCTTTAAGCTATGTAATCTAAACTTTTATTTTTATTATTATTATCATTACAAAGTTACTGTAAATTTGCATATTTCTTAAAATTATAATTTAAACTTTTCTATAACACAACTTGCAGCTTTTATCCCAACTACAGTCTATTTTATTACTTAAACTTTGACTCTTAGTTTGCAGAAATTTCACGTAAACATTATTTGTGCTGGATTTATTTGATGAAACCAGTTCAGGGGTCATTTTAACCACAGTATAAAATAAGTGAAACAAACACACAACAGCCCAGAGATCTAATCTCTCCTGCATGTCCTGGGTCTGCCCTGGGGCCTCCCCACCTCCTTACCTCCTCCCGCTGCCCCTGTCCAAAATGTTTCACCCTGAAGGCTTTCTCGTGCCCTGAGCTGGCTTCTTTGGCTTTGTCCCTCCCAAACGACCAAACTCCTCACCTTATCTCTAAGGAAGGGCCCAGACATACTTCAGAGGAAGCTTATTTCTGCTTCACAATCTAATTTTTTCACTCACTACTTGGAGATCATAAAATCTTTGTGATCAGCTCTCTCTTCACCAGCAGACCGGTACAGTGGTCATGTTACTTTATATGCTGCACCAATCCATCTGTCAATCTCTCACTCCACTCTCCCTTCACTTGGGAGCAAGACCTTAAACAAGTACTTAAACTCAGAAACTTGGGGAAGCGACTCATCGCTGAACAGAAGTGGGCACTCCATCCTTTTCCAGCTGAGAACCATTTCTCATCCCAGCCATTTGATACTCAGCTGCAAACCACCCCACTGCAAGTTGGAGGTCATCTTTCGATGAAGCCAACACAACCATCATTTGCAAAAAGCAGAGATAAGACCTGAGACCACTGAACCCTCCAAACATTGGCTGAGCCTATAAACTCTGTCCATAAATATTGTGACTAGAGTCGGTGACAGAGGGCAGCCCTGTCTGCCCAGTCTGACTTATTACTGGCAGTACAAACTAAGCTCTCACTGTGGCCGTACACGGATCAGAACTGACTGAAAACAACTGAGATTGTCAGACACAACAGGCAATTACAGCATCCAGTTTACCTCATGCAATACTCGGTGACATGGTGGCATGTTACAGGCAGAGCAGCCAGCTGATGCCTTCATGTTTATGATTCAGATGTAAAGGTAAAATCTCTCCAGCCCTCCTTTTTGTGTGTGGCATGACCAGGGCATGCCCCAGCTCCCTCAGGTTACAGTAAATCCAGTCACATGTCCAACGTTCTAATAACTTCCAGTCTGGGAAGTTTCATGTTCAGATGGTGAAGGCAGCAATGGCATGTGAGTTTTTCTTCTTTAAAATGACAGTGTGTCCCAGTCCACCTTGACTGTGTCTTTATGTCTTTATATTTAGGACGCATGGTAAATATAAGATCTGCAGTCTGGTTTTGTTTCCTCCTTTGGAAGAGCTTTAGAACCAGAGAAATCAGTCTGTACATGGTCTTTTATTTTGAAAGTTCACCAGCATCTTTAATATACTACTCTGCTAAACTTCCTCCCCTGATGTCTTCAGCTTCACACTGAACAAGTTGCTTCTCTGAGCCTTCCAAAATCTGCAGCTTACTTTGTGAACAGGGGAAAACTTCCAAGGGGAAGTGTTTACAATCTTACACTGAAGGAATTCCAAAAAAGTTGAGAAGAAGTAAAACTAAACAGGAAACATGAGAGCCAAAGATTACAAAATAAAACAGGAAATGAAAGGACAACAGCCAAAACAAGATTTTCGGATAAAAAAAGGTTCCTTCACTCTTTGTTCTGGAAAAACTGTTTCTCATTATTTTAACAACGTTAAAGAAGTAGACATGGATGTCATGACGCAACTACAAAGCCTCCCTCGGTGAATGAGTAAACTAAATTTGATGAGTCAGCTTGGAAGGTCGTTCCTCACTGTCAGTGGAAAATTTGTCAAGTTATTGAAATCAGATCATATCTCACACATGCAACTCTTGTGGAGCCAGTAAATCTTGGGGATGCCAGAGAAGATTGGAACAACATGCTATAAGATACTCCTGTCCTGTCCAACTCTGGGTCATGGTGGTACTCGTCTGGACTTTCTTCAGAGCAGGCTGATTTCAGAGGCAGCAGAGGGCACATGAGTCATGAACCAGCCCTTTCACCTTCTCTCTGTGGGAATGGATGGAAGAAAGAGATCTTTCCAGTCTCCTTTTTGTCCCTTTTCTAAAGTTCATGTTTGTCTTTATTTGTTGGTCTGGCTTCTTTCTTGTCTGTCCTTTCGTGTTATTGGATGCATGAAGTTTGGTAGTTTAGTCATCTTGTCACAGCTTTCAAGTTACCAAGCTGTTGCTCTCATGACTGAGTGTTTCCGAGCTCTCTGATGATGTTTGTCAGAGACCGATTGGGCCAAAAATTAAGAGTTTGTGTATCTAATCTATATTGGGACAAAACCATAATGCTGTTTCCATTACACGTGTGAGAAGAAACAGCAATAATCTTTATTTTTGCCTAATGTAGTTTGATTTCTTCACTGTGAACTCAGTCACATCACACATTTAACACTTTGTTTTGATTTTACTTGATGTATTTTTAAATATCTCACATCATTTAGTAATATTCTTTCCCATCCATTTATCGAGCCAGAAAAGATTACTAGAGATAAAGTATTTGCAGAGGAGCAAATGAGAAACTGGACAAAATAAGGAGAGCTGTGGAGACAAAAAGATTCATTGAAGGACAGATTCAGACAAACAGAGACAGAAAAGAAGGAGAGCGGAGGATTTCCTGTCTCGAGGTTTCAGACGGTGAGTCTGTGAGAGAATAGGCATCCTGCCGCTTGTGAAGTTTTACTACAATCTGCAGAATCATTCACTGCCCGACAGAGAAGAGAACAGATAAATATGACGTGCAGTTCACATTTGCACTGAATGATTAAATATTCTGTGTATTTCTGCCTGTTTGACAGCCACAGAATTCAGACATGAGGCACAAAGTTAACTTCCAATTATTACAGTTAGACTCCAAGTCTCTGACATCAGGAGCTCCATCTGGATATAACCTGGTTCACTTGTGCCTTGAAGCGACTGTTGTTGTGTTTTGGTGCTATATAAATAAAATTGAATTGAATTGAATTGAACCTGTTGATGATTGTTTTTGTATTTGACTACTGGTCACTAGAGTGGTCATTCAGTGCTTTTAATTGACTGGTTAACCCTTTAATGTTTTATCATTTTCATCATATGTGACTCAATGATACTCTTACATGTTTTAGATATAATTCTTTGCTTTTTTACACGTCATGCATTACTTCACCTATACTTTAATTTGCTAC